>NC_092214.1:83555943-83609663 GCF_043381705.1 Parasteatoda tepidariorum
TGTCGGTACATTCTATACATTTTACTGTAAGTGGGGGGCGCGATGAAAATTATGATTGAAAACTGGGCCACGAATACTGAAAGGTTGAGAAACGCTGTTTTAATGCCTATCATAAATAAGATGAGAAGAAAAATATTTTTAGCTTGTGCAATAGAAATAATTTAGCAGCATTCATTTCTTTTAAATTTCATCAATGGTTTGTTCCGTAATTAATAAGTTTTTTTTTATTTTTAAAAATAAACAATGATAGTTGATAAAAAAGTTAAAGCTTAGTAATCCATCGGTATTTAACAATATGCTGAATATAATTGCAAGATAATACTCCTTAGAGATCGAAAGCTTTGTGACCGACGTAGGTACAAAATTTTAAGGATTTTTAACTTTTTGTAATGAAACAAATTTTTTATTAGCAGTTAACATAATTTTTCATTTTATTTAGGCATTCAAATAGTAGGTAAAGTGACTTCCTTAGTACGTTAAATTGTACTTGACCATTTCCATCCTAGATCTTGGGAACACATAACTTTGATAATTCTTCTACATTTCATTTTATTTGGATGGTAACTTTTCTAGTTATTACTTTATTTATAGAAGGTTCACTAAAATATTTTTAGATATTGGTGAAAGGCAAGAGCATAGCGTCTTTTTAACAGGGTGCCCGCTGAATTTCAGAAAAAAATTCCGTAATTTTTCCAGGTAAATTACAACTAAAATTAATATCATATTTTATCTATATTATTCAATTTTTCATCAGAAAATTTTATTATTTTATTTGTAATGGCAAATATTAGATTTTCAGTGTAAAAAAATATATCATTAAATGAGGATGGGAACACTTCAGTTTGACTAAAATGTAAACTTTTTGCAACAAATAATAGTAATAGATTTAGAATTGTTTATCTCGATTCTCAATAACTAACTACTGTTATTGACAATTTTAAGACTGGTTGTTTTCCAGGTATAAAATACGAATTCTCCAGGATTTTGGGAAAAAAACTGCAACTTGCCCTGATTTTTTGGGCTAAAATAAAATTCCCTGACCATGTCAGGTTTTACCTGTTTTAATCGTTCATTTGTTCAGTTGTAATTTACAAATGAACTGAATGCAAATTAATTGTAAAAAAAAACATAATAGCATCTGTAGAGGCTGTTGGTTGCGACAGCTGAGATAGCACGAAAAGCCGAGATAGAAGGATCGAGTATTGAATTGAAAACCGAAGGTAAGAGGACGAACCGGAATAGTTCCTGCGCGGATGAATACTGGCGGAGGAGCACAATCGGCGGCCAAGGCAGGGAGTGAAGAGGCTGATGTCCAGTACTTAAGGAGATGACAGTTTGCCTTCGAAGGGGTTGTTGTGCAGCGTCCGAGACTTCGTACCGATATTCCTTTTCCACCCTGTGACGCCCACCTGTGCAGTATGAGATGCTTACAATCGAAAGTTTAAGTTTTAATTGTTCTTTTAATAATAACTTTTAAGTTTGTGAGTTTCTTGATGGTTTGTTATCTTTTACTATTAAAGAGTATGTTTCATTGCCATATTGTTTCATTTGACGTCTTACATTCCCATCACCGAAGCTTATACAATTGGTGACCTGTGAACGAATGCGTATATTTCTGTTTCTGAAAACTGCATTTGATGGATTACGGATAAATGCTGGTGCTTTTCAAGTTTTAAAATTTTTGGCAAGCCGTGAGTGCAAATTGCTTCTATTGTAGGACTTATACATTTCGGATTAATGCAAAAAATGCCCGAATCTACGGAAACTGCCGATCAACAAATTGCTCGTGTCACTGTAAAGCCGCCACCTTTTTGGAGAGCTAATCCAGAATTGTGACTCAGACAAATTGAAAGTCAGTTCACTCTTGCTGGAGTAACTTCAGAGTCAACGAAATTTCACCACGTAGTTCCTGCTCTACAACCGGAGGAACTGGCGATTATCAGCGATATTGTTATAAGTCCACCTGTGTATGAGCCTTTCACCGCATTTAAAAAGAGATTGTGCGCTCAATATGCTGAATCTGAAGCTCAACGCTTAAAGGATTTGATTTCGGGGATGCAACTTGGCGACCGCCGTCCTTCAGGACAGCTTCTGGAAATGCGGAATAAAGCCGGCGCGAGAATTAACGATGAGCTTCTTAAATTTTTATTTTTGCAGGGGTTGCCTACTAATGTTCAACGGATTTTGGCGATTTCCAACGATAACCTGGACAAGCTGGCGGAGATGGCGGGTGGTATTATGGCTACGACAACTAACGCACAGTCAGTAAGCGTAGTTGCTGGTTCGACGGATCAGACGGATTTACGGTTTTAATTGACAGAGATCACAGCTCGTCTCTCACGATTGGAAGCCCGTACAAGCGACCGATCAAGAAGTACTAGTCAGAAACGCTCTACTAGCCGAAGCCGACAGTCTGCAAATTCGCAGTATTGCTGGTATAAAATATTCAAGCAACGAGCGACAAAATGCCGACCTCTATGTTCGTTCCAACCAGAAAATTGCTGAGGCCGTCATCCAGTCAAAAGGGTGACGGCGAAGCTTTGATTCAGCGGCTTCATCTGACGGACAAGTCTGCTGCCTCACGTTATCTCATCGACGCGGGAGCTGACGTCTCTGTGATACCTCGTGCTGCCTATGCATCTAGTGACCATTCTTCACAGTTGAAATTGTTCGCCGCAAACGGTACGACCATTCCAACGTTTGGCCAACGCCTGTTGAATTTAGACCTCGGACTCAGAAGAGAGTTCAGCTGGCCTTTTATCATCGCTGCCGTGCCTCATCCAATTATCGGAGATGACTTCTCACGCAATTTTGGTTTATTAGTTGACGTCAAAAATGCTGTAGTAATTGATCCTTTGATCAAGTTGCAAACAAGAGGTACCCAGTATGCTGGAATTGCTTCAACGGTAAAGGTAATTTTAGAGAACTCTAAATTCCACAATTTGTTGTCAGAATTTCTGCTCTGATTAGGTTAGGTGTCACGCCAAGAAAAGTTAAGCATGGAGTAGAACATTGGATACAGACAAAAGGACCTCCTATTTTTTCGAAACCTCGACGCTTATCGCCAGATAAGTTGAAAGCTGCAAAACAAGAGTTTGAATTTCTGGTAGCACCAGGGGTTTGTAAGCCTTCCAAAAACTGTTGGGCAAGTCCGTTACACATGGTTCTAAAAAAGATTGGCGACTGGCGACCGTGTGTTGATTTTCGGCGTCTTAATGGTGTGACCGTGCCAGATAGGTACCCTGTTCCCCACATGCAAGACTGTTTTCAGGTTTTGGAAGGGAAGGTAAAAGGATATTTTCTACCTTGGAGCTGGAAAAAGCGTATTATCAGATTCCGGTGAGCAGGGAAGATGTGCGAAAGACTGTGGTAACAACCCCGTTTGGATAGTTCGAGTTTTTGTATATGCCGTTTGGATTACCAAATGCTGCCGCAACTGTCCAACGCTTCATTCATCAAGTCTTAGGTGATTTTGATTTTTGTGTACCTTATTTTGATGACGTATTAGTAGCTTCGAAGAACCAAGAAGAACATTTAATGCATTTAAAAAGAGTTTTTTTACCGTTTTGCTCAATATGGTGTAACGTTCAACGTAAGCAAATATGTCCTGGGATAGTTTTCAGTAGAATTCCTAGGGCACTGTGTAACGGAAAAGGGCATTACTCCGCTTCCTGATAAAGTTTCCGCAATTGCTAATTTTCCTCAGTCAGTTACAATTAGAGAGCTGCGTGGATTTCTTGCGGTCTTGAATTTTCATAGAAGATTCATACTGAGAGCTGCCTGCACTCAAGCAATTTTAAACGAATATTTAAAAAGTGCTAAGAAAAATTATAGAAGCGCGATCAAGTGGTCGGAGGAGGCAGTTGCTGCGTTTGAGAAGAGAAAGAAAGAATTGGTGAACTCAACCAAGCTGTACCATCCTGTCATGAATGCACAGTTGGCGATGGTGGTAGACGCTTCAGATTCTGCGATGGGTGCTGCTTTGCATCAGAGGATCGAGAAAGAGTGGCAACCACTTGGTTTTTATTCAAAGAAGCTTGCACCATCTCAAAGTAAGTACAGTGTTTACGACAGAGAGCTCTTGGCTGCGTACATGGCAGTCAAATACTTTCGGCATATGGTAGAGGGTGGGCCGTTTACTATCTACACTGACCACAAGCCGCTTATATATGCCTTTAATCAAAGGGAAGATAAGTGTTCGCCAAGACAATCGCGTCATTTGGATTTTATTGGCCAATTCACTGCGGATATTCGGCACGTGAGGGGAATAGATAACGTGGCTGCAGATGCGCTGTTCAGAGTAAACATTGCTACCATAGAAACACCTTCCCACATCAATTTTCAAGAAATGGCTAACAATCAAAAAGGTGACCAGGAACTAACCAAAATTCTAGCTCAAACCGGTAACTCATCTTTGATACTTCAACCATTCGTAATAGGTGATCCTGGTGTGGAGCTGTTTTGTGATGTATCTACCAAACGGATTCGACCATTCGTACCCAAAGTGGACAGAAAAAACGTTTTTTCCAAACTGCATTCTATTTCACATCCAAGTATTAAAGCTACTATAAGGTTGGTGGAATAGCGATACGTTTGGCCTGGTATAAGGAAAGATGTTAAGACATGGGCTCAGCAATGCTTGGCTTGCCAACGTTATAAGGTGACACGTCACTCGCAGAGCAAGCTTGGAACATTTGTTCCACCAAATGCCAGGTTCGAGCACGTGCATATCGACATCGTAGGTCTCTTACCGCCATCAGAAGGTTTTCGCTACTGTCTTACTTGTGTCGACCATTTTTCCAAGTAGCCAGAAGCTTACCCTTTCGCAGATATAACAGCCAAATCCGTTGCTGAGATTTTCTATGCTGGAGGGATTGCTAGGTTTGGAATACGGCTACGAATCACAACAGACCAGGGAACACAGTTCGAAGCCTCACTGTTTGATACCCTGACTAAGTTCCTGGGTTCGGCCCGTCATTGAACAAGCCCTTATCCTCCCGCGGGAAATGGTCAAGTGGAAAGATTTCACAGACAGATGAAGGGAGCGATTAGAGCCTACAGTACAAGTCAGTGGACCAGGGTTTTACCTACCGTTCTTTCAGGTTTTAGAGCTGCATGGAGGGAGGACTTGCAAGCAACGACAGCGGAAATGGTTTATGGAACTCCAATTCGACTGCCTGGAGAATTTTTATGTCCGTCTACTGGTACAGCGGATCCCGCAAACTCTGTTGGAAAGCTAAAAGAGACCATGCAGGAGTTTCTGGCAGTTAAGTCCAGACATTAGGGTCATAGAGCAGTTTTTGTACGTAAAGACCTTTCGTCGTGCAGTCATATTTTCCTGAGGTCCGATGTCCAGAAAAAAAGCCTGCAGCCACCATACGAGGGTCCATTTCAAGTGCTGAGTCAAGGGGAGAAGGTTTTTAGGATTCTTATTCATGGCCGAGAGAGTACGGTAAACGTGGATCGTCTAAAACCCGCATATGTATCCCGAGATGAACAGGACATATTTCCATAAAACGAATCAACAGCTATGAGCGAATCTACAGAGGAATGTCCTGGTGACATGCCAAAAGAGGTTAAGACACGACCAGGCCGTCGAGTTAAGTTTCAGGGAAACTATCAGTAATGAGCTGGAAAATTCTCGCTAGCGCTGGTAGAAGGCTACTGCAGAGGCTGTTGGTTGCGACAGTTGAGATAGCATGAAAAGCCGAGGTAGAAGGATCGAGTATTGGATTGAAGACCGAAGGTAGGAGGACGAACCGGAATAGTTCCTTCGCGGATGAATACCGGTGGAGGAGCTCAACCGGCGGCCAAGGCACGGAGTGAAGAGGCTGATGTCCAGTACTTAAGGAGATGACAGTTTGCCTTCGAAAGGGTTGTTGTGCAGCGTCCGAGACTTCGCACCGATATTCCGTTTCTACCCGGTGACACCCACCTGCAGTATGAGATGTTTACAATCGAAAGTTTAAGTTTTAATTGTTCTTTAATAACAACTTTTAAATGCTTTTAGCGAATAACCTTTTAAGAGTGGAGTTTGTAAGTTTCTTGATGGTTTGTTATCTTTTACTATTAAAGAGGGTGTTTCATTGCCATATTGCTTCATTTGACGTCTTGCATTCCCATCACCGAAACCTATACAGCATCTTTAGTAATTTTTAATTTGCTTTTATATAACGTTGTATGCATGTGTAACGCAACTCTAAAAATCACAATAAGTCATCAATGATAATTATTAAAAATATGTAACTTTCATGTCAGCAAAATTATGCAGGTCTTAGTTTTTATTCTTTACCACTTTACAACATGTCTTCTCGAAGGCAGCATCCTTGCAAAAAGAGTTGCAATTATGCTGACTGCTGGTGCCTGAAAGCTATTATACAACTTTTTAACATAAAATGCGAGAATGCATTAGTGAATAAGACAACTTAATTACAGAAAAAAATTATTTTATTGCATATATATTTTCTTATACAGTCGGACCCCGATTTAACGAATTCATCGGGACCGGAAATTTTATTCGTTAAATCGGGGTCATTCGTAAAATTGGGGTTCAAAAAAATTTGTTTTTTGTACATATGTATTATTAAAAATTACTAGTTATAAACGACTATCTAAGATAAGAAAGGAATTTCCTATTTGACTCATAGTCCACGTGACAAACCCCCGGAAAATGACCTTGCAAGTGTAATGTCTTCTTGACTCTGCCCACCTACCCACAACGAATTTTGTTTTTCCCTGTTGCGGGCTTTTCCTTTGTTTGAGACGAATATGCACTTTTTCTATTTTATTCCTCCCAGGAAAGATTTTTTTCCCTTTAGAATCTGCCAATTGCAAAAAATGCAATATTTTTCTGATCAAAATTAATGAAAAATATTTTTTCCGGATGCTGAAATAATTCGTTAATTCGGGGTTTTTGACTCTGTTTTTGCTGGGATTGAAAAAAAATTCGTTAAATCACGAAATTCGTTAAATAGGGGTTCGTTAAATTGGGGTCCGACTGTACATATATTCTTTATGTGTTTACTCTAGATAGTGGAATATTTAAGTTTTCTATAGTGCTTTTATAAGCACATTTTTCAGCTCATAGAACATAAACTGAAGAAACGAGAAGAACATAGATTGATTTACTGTACATTACATTGAAAACAAAGTGACTCTTAAACAAAAAGTCAATTGCTGTTATGGAGCAAGTACTACATCTACAATCATCTTATCGAATATAAGAAAAAAATTCTAATCCTCTGTTTTCTTTTCCATTTCTGAGATGAGCTCGTCAAGTCAATTTCATTTAACTCCTCATCAAAATTCTCATTTTCCTGAAGAAAAAAAAACATTTATACGTTCTGCAGATAATTTTTTAAACATAAATACTAATCTTGGTACATTCTTTTTCTAACAAATTGACAAATTTATGTTCTTTTCCCTTTTCGCACAGGTAAAGTACAAACTGTTTAAGTTAAAAATTCGAAATACTTTAAAAATCTTAAACATTTTTGATAACTTGAAAAAGACTTTTATAGCATATCTTTATTTCAAAAAATAAATTATAAAATAAAATTTATATCATTATTAAAATTCAACAACCAAACAAGACAATAAGTCAGAAAAATGCATTTTATATACATCACATTATTTATTCCTTTCACTTTAATATATAAAACACACTATTATTTATTTATTTCTGTTTAACTCACTGAGCTTCCCCTCCCCCTAACTTAGAGGGGAAAAAAAATTATAATATGCCATTGAAATACACACAATTCAAAAAAATTGACTCTGTAATTAAAAATAAAAAATTATCTGTCCTTTTTGAGCTATAACTATTAGAAAATTCAATAAAATTTTAAAAAAATTTTGCTTTAAAATAAATTGTTTTAAAATTTGAAAAATAAATTGCTTAAAACTGCGCAAAATATAAGTAATTGAAGTTGCTCTTTTATACAGGGCATGCGCGGAAAAAAATTTTAAAACAATTTTCATAATTTTAGAGGGAATCGTCTAAATATTTAATGAGAAAGAGAGTCAATTTAATGAGAAAGAGAGTACTCTTTGATTTGACAAAAATTCATTCACTAGGAATTTCAAAGTTAATTTTATCAGCATTCAGGTTTTTTTCTTGGTTCGCCTTGAATTTAAAATCTCTTTCAGTTATCGAAATAAATTAAAAAAAGGAATTCTCTGTTGTCTCAATCATATGTAGCATATTATTTAGCCGTAGTGGAATCCTTCGGTCTCGAAATATTTCATTTCTATGTATAGTCAAAATAACTATACTATTAACCCTTTGAACTCGAGAGGTGACTATCAGTCACCACTGTCGCCTGTAAATTACCCACCACTCTAATTGTGAAATTTTTTTCATCTTAATATGTTACCTTTTCATTCAGTGATCTCCGGGTATGATGAGGTAAGTTTGTGAAAACTCTTTCAAAATGTTAGTGGTTGCGTCCATTTTTTTGACTGTTAAAAGGGTTATAAACCTAGAGAAGTGGCACATTTACAGTTTCGCTCCTTCACTTTTATATAATTAATAGGAAAATCTATTAAATATGCTTACACCAGGAAATCTTACTACACATTCTGAAGAGAACTTGCTCTGAATACTATGTGAGAACTGGAATATAAAAACAAAATTAATTTCATAACATAGAGACATAAAATAGAGGGAATCTATAAATGGAGTTGACCGGCCCGGTGGCGTAGCAGTCAGCGTGCCTGACTGTGAACCAGTTGCCGCGGGATCGAATCCTGCTCAGGGCATGGATGTTTTCCTTTCTGTATGTGCTGTTCTCTGTTGTGGGAATGTGGCTCACCTTATGAGCGGCTATCTATGACAGTGTGGCATGGTTAATGTTGTTCGCCTCAGAAACTTAGCTCTTTCTGCAGTTAAAGGGAAAAAAATGGAGTTATTTCGAACGTGGTTAAATAGCGTTAAAATAGCTTACATGCATTTATTCATACCAAATTTTATAATAAAGCTAAAAACAGGATAAAAACAGACAAATTCCAAATACTATTTAATTTTTTTAAAATATAATATTTTCCACTTTTTTTGAATATTTCTCATAACATAACATACTTTTTTTTATAAAGTCCCGGACCCATTTTGATGTTTAATAACTCATAAAATAATAAAGATAGATTAAAATTAATAGCATAAATGGTTAGATAGATGGTCTTTTTGTAGTGAAAAAAAAAAACTTTCGAAGATAAATATTAAATCATTGAAATCTAGTTTCCAAAAATGAATTTAAGGTAAATAACTTTTCAACTGAAAATAGTTCATTATGAATAAAAGAAAAACAATAATTATTAATAATTTACTTAATCTATGAAAAAATAGAACATCATCTCGCGTAGAATTTTCAAATGTTTTATAAATTATCATGGAAATAAAACGTATATACACACACACATTCACGCCTGCACACACGCATATNTTCAGGCCAACTGTTATATATATATTTCATATATATATATATATATATATATATCAAGAAAGTTAAATTAAATCTGAAATATTATAAATTAAATATGTATTTGTCTGTAAATAATAGAGAAAATATTTCAAGTAGAAATAGTTTGCATTCAAAATTAAATTTTAGAAAATTATGCAATAAATATTATTGGATCCATATTTGTAACGAGTTTAACTATTACTGATTATAATAAATTAAGCATTATTTAAATGCTTACAAAAACTAAATAGTTAGAAAGATTGTTTGGGCATTATTTTGAAACTATTTATTGCATCAATTTCACTTTATATTTAAACTCTTTAGTTTAATATTTGTTAAAAAACTGTCTTTCTAATTTCGCATGAAAGAAATTCATCTTTCAAATAAGTAGAAAATGAAAAGATATTCTTTAAAGAATGATCTGACTATTTTTTATTTATGCTTGAGTTTTCAACAATTTTAAATGTGTTCCTTACTTTTGATTAAGTTTTTGAACAATATTTTCAGCAGTTAAATCATTTCAAAATGTCATGCTCACGTATTTTATTTACAGAGCCACTTTTGCTCCATTAGGTCACTGCTTTATTTGTAAGAATGGGACTATACTTATTCTAGTTTAACAAAGGAATATTTAAATAGAACAATTTTTATGTTATATCATCATTGGCACCACAGTCCTTAGTGGGCCTTGGCATTCTCCAGGACATTTCTCCATGAATAGTTCCTTTGTCATTAAAACTTACTTGTTCAATGGTTTTATAAAACCCTAACGTTTAGTGATACTTTTAATGTTTTGAAATCTGTGTCAAAGGATTCCAGGCATTGAAGTTTTTCGAGTCCTTCTACTTCTAGTAGTAATTGGTATGTGTTGAAAAATCTTATGTGTTGGGCTAGTGTATTGTAACTCATTTTATTTAAGTTTATAAAATTTATTATATCAATGTTCTTATGATTTTTGTAAATTTCTATACTTGTTTTTCTTCTGTAGAAATTGACCACTGATGCCAAAAATTGCCAAATATCTTTTTTTTGCAAAGGGTAGTAACTATCTGTTAAAAACTGGGAGTACAATAGTTTTGAACAGTTGTATTCAACTTATTAATTTCAACAAAATGCTAAAAGTGATGTGTTTATCATGGTGTTGAGTGAATTTCTTTTTCAAATTTCACAATTGCTTTGTTGGTAGTTTGAATATTCCACAGCTCAAGATTTCAAATGTGCTAGGTAGGATTACAAAAAAAATATTTATAAATTATTACCGCATTAAATACTTTGATGTGGGCGTACACTGAATGAAATTTATGATCAATTTAGGGTAAAAAGTACTCGCTTTATCAGTAAGATCCAATTTACTGTAAAATCTATTTTTAAAGTAAAATATTATACCTTAATTTTTGCAGTAATTATAATTCAATTCTTTGATTCAGTAATATTACGGTAATTAGTACTATAAAAATTACGGTATATCGCATTTTTTGTTCCCTAACATGTTCCTGTAAAAATGGATTTCGTGGTATAGAGTACGGGCACCCTGAGTACCGATACTTTTTACCGCAATTTCATTCGGAATTTTTTACGATGTATAACGTTTTTATTTTTAATCTTACTATATTCTTAATTAATTTTAATGTAAAAAAATTTCGCCGTTATGTTATGATCTGTGACCGGAAGAATGTATCTCATCCACTGAACCTAAAAATAAAGCTCTAATGATAAGAAAATAATAAATAATACTGCAAAGTCTTTTCTCTCGGTACATAGTCTCTGACCGTCTGCTAATAAAATCTTACGTTCAGTTCGAGCTTTGAAGTTGTTTGAAACTGAGGAGATTTGCTTAAAGAATTAAAGGAAATTGTAGAAAGAGTTGAAGTAGTGTAGTGATGCCATCTGTCGAGGAGTAAGACAGCTGTACGTTTGTTGTCCGTGATCACCAATGTGAGCGGAGTGCAAGAAGGATTTTGTTTGTTGTCTTTTGAATCGAACCCAGAACCTTTTTGTCCATATTCTGATTCTGTAACCCCAATGAAAAGAATGTACATCCCCGTATTGAGTTTCAAAGCTTTATATAGTGGCTACCGCAAAAAACATCAATTTATCTTGAGTAGACAAAATGTTAAATCCAGTTTTGCTTAGAAAATTGTTTAACTTTAGTATAACTTAAAAAAAAACATTTTTATTTTTATTTTATCTATTTATTTTTTATTTTGAGATTTTCCCCGTTATAAATTTGGGTGAAAGTAATTTTAAGGTAAAAGTGTTGGGCGAACGTTATCAACTTTCATCTATTAAAAGGTACCTCAACATAGAATCGCATTATATACTAATAATTGGAAGAAGTCTTAGATACTAGTGAAGTAGAAATAGAAGTCCTAGAAGACTTGGAAGACTTAGAAGTGGAAGCCTTATATACTAGTGAATTCGAATTTTATAATTGTATATACACGCTACAGTACTCCCCCTCCAGATTTTTTCCTGTGATACAATTCAATGGACAGATACCATTAGTTAATTCATTGCTGTTTCGTGCGAAGGCAGGAGAGCTGCATTAAGATCACCGGACTTTGAGTGCAGATCGTGAGAGCTGTATTAAGTTCCCTGACATAGAGGTTTCTGTGTTGGCATTAACAGTAGAGTGTTTACAGATCGACGTATTGTGTGATTGAGACTGGGTAACAACAGTGCGATAAGGACAATGTCCCAGTCACATATAACAAGTCAACTGCTCAATGTGAACCATCTATCGAAGTAGGCGTGTTCAAATGGAAGTGTGGGTTCCTGTCAAAGTATGCAGGTTCAGATCACGTAAGGGTCACTAAGGTGGGGCGATTGTTCTCGACAATGTCAACCTTCATCGATGAAAAAGTACCCCAACATAAAATCGAGTTAGCAGGTCTTGCATATACTAGTAAATTGTAATTGAATAATTGTAGTGGAAGATACGTTACAAAGGTAAAAAAAATATTAAAAATACATTTAATTTAAACGTCGCAAAAATACGAACGTCATACGTAGCTGCGTAATTAAAGAATAAAATTTTATGTTATATAATGATATTAAATAATAAATTTTAAAATTTTTTTGACTGAAAACTAGAACTGTTTTTAAAAGAATATCAAAACATTTGAAAAATTAATTTAATGTTGTTCAAAATATAAATAGATTTTCAAGCGTTTTATTTTGTTAAACATGTTTTTATAGGCTGTTTGTGATTATTTTCTTAGAATTCCTTTAAAGAATAACCTTTTCTTGGTATAAAGAACTTTCACATGTCAATGACATTCCTGTGCATTCTAATTAAAAGTGATTCATCTTTTGTCGAAAATTGGTTTTTCAATAGGTAATCACAACCTCTTTATATCTAAGAGTTTCAACAAGAAAAATTCTTTGGTATGTTAAGAACTCATTTACTGTATTTTCTAAATCGATAATGCGATTCCTTCAATTTAGAATAAGAGTGCAAAAAAGATTCCAATTAGAGTCAATGCTGTTTAAAGAGTTGAAAATAGAAAATTGTAACTACTCGGAAAAACATATTTACTGAGAATAAAAAGATGTAAAAACAAACATTTGTAAACGAAACACATATTTTAGACTGTTATTTTTAGAATCCTGAGGAAATATCGATAATTCTAGGCATTAAATTTATAGTTTCAAAAGCTTTTCAGAGACATGTTTTTATTATAATAATTCATTAATTAGTGCAGATGTAGTAAAGTAATATTTGCAATGACTTTTATTAAAGAAATACTTCAAGATTTTTAATGAAATCACGTTTGTTGACTTTGTGTTCTGGAAAGTAAATGTTTGACTAACACAATCTTTAATATGATAACACAAAAAATAAAAATTGCGTAACATATTTTATCGTTTATTCTACATTATTTTAAAAAAGAGTTCTACGAAAAAGCAAACCATTATAACTTTAATTTTATTGAAATTAAGAAGAAGTAAATAGGCCTATGGGGAGTCCGGGAAAGGTAGACAATTGATTGCTATAAAAAATGAGTATTGGTCATGTTTAATTTTTAGTCTTTCAGGTTTAGTCTTTCGTTAAAACATGAGTCACTTATGAAAGATATGCATAACGTAGTTACTTTCTTAAAACTTAATACAGGTAGTATTTATAAAAAAAAAAATTTATTATGGAAAATAAAACTTTTGTAATACAATATTTATCTTCAATCTTTATGCATAAATATTTAAAAGAAAATTGGGGATAAGTTTTATTCATATTTATATAAGTTCAATATTAAATCAAGTATTTTAAATGCATTGGTGTTACAATAGTATTCTCTTTATATTCATTCAGGATTTTTTAAAAATACAGCATAATACCATTTTATGTGTTTTGTATATACAGACTATGTCTCATCATAGAAGGAAAACAGAAGATGACAGAAGGAGATCAATTTATTTTTTGAAACAATGTAGTATGTAATGCATGAAATGTAAAGTAAAATAATCATTTAATTAATTTCATTTCTTTCATCAATTGGAAAACTTTTAGAAGAACTTAAATACCACATATCTTATAAACTTTGAAGTAGATAACGTTGAAATTTTCAGAATTAGTAATTAGTGTGTTGTTTACATTTAAACAGTGGCTTTCGAACGGTATATTTGTAAAGTAGGAAGCCGTCATTCGTGGTAAGAATGATCAAAAGAATTTAAGACGTTTCCATTACAATTATCAAGCTAAATTCAAAAAGATATTTCGCTTTTCAAAATTTTAACTGCTTAGAATTATATGCAATTTTTTATAACAATTTTGGATTTTAAACATCTTTAAGTTTAACTCAAATACATATTATACAATAAGCACGTGATTATTTCTAACAAAGATTTTATGTAAAGATTTGGAGGTTCTTT
The DNA here is from genome assembly GCF_043381705.1 of Parasteatoda tepidariorum. NCBI lineage: Eukaryota > Metazoa > Arthropoda > Arachnida > Araneae > Theridiidae > Parasteatoda > Parasteatoda tepidariorum. The sequence goes on from NC_092214.1 coordinate 83,570,271, forward strand.
GAAACTGTTATTGAAATTTTAGAGCAATAATTAGTGATAGGTTAAAATAGTAGGTTCAAGACCAAGATTGTACTATGTATTTTAGATAAGTTTTTAGATATTTTTCTTAAATTTTTTAATAATTTTTTTCCAAATTAGTCGGTAATAGGAACAAATAATAATTCATTTAAATGAATATTTATTTTATACTGCTAGAATTTTCATTTGAAAATTATAGTAAAATAACCGGCAGCAATCTGTCCGTCCAATTAACCGAAAAGTTACTGTAAAGAACGGTATTGAAATCATTTGCAACTATCATGCTTTCTTGACCGAAAAAAAACAAATTGAACTGGATATTAAAGCTAGGCTTTTCATTAGGTAATGAGCATTGGAACTGTGGAATGTGGTTTAATTAGTTTATCTGTTTGTTTCACCTATCATTATGGATGGTAAATACTAGACTTTTTTGTGTTGAGCAGCTTAATGGTGCTTCTATCCCTGCTCGAATGACAGTATCGCATATATCAAATAGTTCGTACATATCGCACAATCGTTTCGTATATATCGTAATAATCGTCTATATCGTAACGTTCTAGTAGTTCAAGGTCACAAATTGGGAAGTGCAGGACTGTGGAAACCCTTCATGTGTTGAAGGTAATAAAGGAAATATTGAGGCGCCAACGTTGGGAATCGTCTGTCGATCATGAGGCTGAAAGATTAGCTATCTCGCATGGACGCAATATGTACACAGCTGCTAGGAACAAAGCGGCTTCATTAGATACGATATACGATATAATGCTGGTTGTTTAACCGTGTTAGGTGAAAGCATTTAATAAGCAGTTTGAATACCATCTTATTTATGGTTATTTGACTCTTTTCTTTGGATATGGTAAAATATTAATTCGATAAATTGTTATTTAACTATTTTTTCTAGAAATTTCCAATAGTTAAATAAAATACTTTTTAAATTTCACTTATTTTTATAAAATGCATAGCTCAAACGTTACACTGAATAAATAAAGACAAATTTGAGAAAGAGTAAATGCAGAAAAAATTTGAGAAGTAGCTAAAGGGAACAGTTTAAGCTAAATAAATTCAGAACTCTGTTTCTTTTATTGAATTTATGATCAAGGCAATTAAGAAATAAGTGCAACATTTAAAATGCGCGTAATATAATGCTCCACGTTGTAAGCTTAAATTTGCTTTAAATTTAGAATTATAAATTTATCCTAGGATTCACACCTTTAAGAAAAAATATATTTTTACAATAGTATATGTGTAAAACTATGGACAGATTTAAACTTATAAGACACGTCATATTTTTTTGCTTAACTCATGTCTTAGCAAATAATTTTAATAAATATATACCCATTGAAAATATGTGTTCCTAAGAAGCATAAGGAGATTTACAATAATACTGAACCATTCTACGTAAAGTTTGTGGTTGCAGTCATTCTTTGAGTTGCCAAAGTTACTTCCCTCTAAATGTTGTTTCCTTAGTACTGACATGACAGTTTTGACTAGTTTACAACGGTTTTTATGACTGAGAGATATTTAAATCTATTAAAAAAATTTGAAAGCAAAAGCTAAAATAAAAATTAACGTAAAGTAAAAAAAGATTAAATTAGTTACTACTTTACTTTAAAGGTTATGATTTAAATATTTTTATAATTAACCATGGATAAAAATTACATTAGTTGATTGCAAAAGTTTATGTCAATCTGAATTGCATAAAAAAGTTAAACAAAAATATTATTACGACGGTGAGATTTTAGAAGAATGCTGCCTAATTGTAAAAACTAGAAAACTAAATGACAAATTCAAGATATGAAAATCTGGACGAGCCCATTGTTGTAGATGGAGGGTGGTCATAATGTAATGGCTCTTCGGTGTATTTGCTTGCTTTTTAAAATATATGTTTTTGCAATGAAGTCATTAAATTGATTCTAATGCACATGGAAATATCTGGTGTCGGTAATTAAACCTAAAAAGAAAAGAAAGAATAGAAAAGTAAAAAAACTATTCCCGCTGAAAAGTAAATAGAAAATGTAGCTACAGGCTTATTAAAAAGTTTTAGTTTACTTTAAAAACACTAAAAATGGTGGCAACCATACATCAAAAACTTTTTACAGCGTATGAAATCCTTCAAATTTGTTGTAACAATATCATTATACCATTATAAACCCTACTTTTTTGGAAGTAACTTAACTCCTTATCTTTTTTAATGATGTTATAGTACAATTGAACGGAAACCTGGTTAAACTCAATTGCAAGGGGTACAAATTGCAAAAGAATTGGTACCGTCTCTTGCTTTAAGGTAATGATATTATGGTTCAATGTTGAACTGATTTTTCTGATACTGGAATGATAATTTTTGTCGAAGTTTTGATCTTTACATTAAACTGGTCTAAAACTGCCTAGTATAAATACAGGCAATATTTGCTGGTTGTAGTGTATTAGCTGATTTTGAACACTAAATCTGTTCGAATCCACAAATGCAAATAAAAACACTACCAGATTTTTTTACAGTAAATAGTCTAATTAAGAATCGTATTTCAAAAGATTTTAGGATATTTTGTTTTTTCGTCTTTAATATCTACTTTTATTTATTTTTTTTCCAAAAAATGAAGTATTGGATTACACACTTTCACAAATTAATATTTAAAATCCCGAATCAATGTTTGAAATCTAAAGCCCTTAATCAAGATTAGTAATACGTGGAGAATAGAAATTCTGGTAAAATTACCGAGCCGTATGCTGATGACATTTCTGGTGAAAAAAACAAAACTAATTATGGTTAATGAAACTAAATTATACGGTATTTAAACCGCTTACAAATTTTACCACATTCACCAAATTTTATCACGTATTATAAAACCATATATTATGTTTAATTTTACCAAAATTACTAACAAAGCGCTTTGGTAAAATTTACCAAGATATTTGGTTTTCCCACAGAGGCCAGAACAAGGTAAATTTTACCATATCTTGGTAATTTTAATCACATTATTTTTTCCTCATGGTATAAAAATGAAGCATCTGAAAACATATGAAAAAAATCAAAACGAGTTAGTATGTAAGCTTTTTTTTTTTGCTTGACTGATTTATGTTTCATTTTCATTAAATGTTAAACAAAAGTTTTTTAAAAAACTTTTTCCAAGCCAGTTTTTAAGATAAGATTGTTAAGATCAGACATGAATAATAATTATCTAATACTTAGTCAAAATAATTTGGTTATCGTTCCCCATTTATAGAAAAATGTGTGGCTAATAGTATATAAATTTTACCGATTTTTTTCTCTGAGCAATATTTTACAATTAAAATGAAATTGATATATTTTAATAAAAGTAAGGATATATATCTTTAATTAATAATATATATATCACACTTTTTTCTCAAAGTGATCAAATATCATATAAATGAAAACAGGTATAATTTATACTTTAAAGAACTTGGAAATTATTGTAAATTGACAAATTGACATTTATCATTTAAATCCATAAGAATGGTGCTCAAATACAAAGCAAGAAGCAAAGACAAAGCTTAACTTCTACTTGTGATCTCATATAATTGGAAAAAATAGCGATTTCAACTATACGAGTTTTTTGGAATTACTTTTCTCAATAATATATTTGTGATACCTTTAAGGAGCAATATTAGAATTTACAACTTATTGTGTTAAACTAAATAATGAATGCGGTAGAGCTGGAAAACTATTTTACACCAAAAATAGTCTTAAAATGTTTTCTCCGATCCTAAATATTTAAATAAATCAGTTTATTTTAAATTGCTAGTAACTTAATTGGTTCTGAAAATACTTCTAAACATTTATGAAAAAGTTAGAAATTTAAAAAATTAACTTTCTTTTATAGAAGTTTCGAGATCGACATTCGTTTATTGACGCTCATCGTCATAACCTCAAAGACAAAACTAAATAAACTCTTGATGGTTACACTCTCTCTCTTTTGTTTGTCAAACGAAAACCCGAAAAGTAAATATTCATTCTCAAGATTATGAGATTAAGTGGAGCAGACAATTGTTTGTCGTGTCTTAATGATAGCAAGATTTACTTTTCATTTTTTTGCCTCTAAATTTTCTTTGTAATTTTTTTACACGTGGCATTTTGAGTTTTGGAATGCAGCCAACGATATTTGAGAAGCGTAAAGAAGCAAACAGTGATGGGGAGAAAAACAGGATTTTCTTTTAAGAAATAGAAGATTGAGGAGATTTTTTTCATCAAGTGCGGAAGTAAGGAAAAGAGCTGTATTCTTTTCTCATGGAAATTTTATTGTTGAAAAGCGTGTGGAGAATCAAAACACGTTTGATATGCTTGAAAACAAGCCGCTGAAATGAAGACGTTATTTTCCCAACATCTTGTGAACTTTGCAAGCAATAAATTTGTAAATCGTAAACATATCTAAAATATACAGGGCATTACAGTAGCAGATTCAGAAAAGAACATTTCTTAAAATATGCTGGCCAGAATATAAATCGTAGACTTTCTAAAATTTATATATTACATATCCTCATTTTTTGTTTTCCGTAGAAATTTAAGAGCAAAAAATTTGCATCTTTTTATGTTAGTTTTTAGAGTCAATTGTTCGTATGCAGGAAAATATTCATTAAATCTAAATTAGTATCAATCTATCTATTAAAATTAATAAATATTTCTCTATCATAAAAGTTCTTCAAAAAATTTATTAATTATAGAACATAGACTCTGATATTCAATATTACGAAAAGTTCAATTTAATAGTTACTTATGGTAATAAATGGGAATTTAATAGTAATAAATGGGAGAAATACAATAAAAGTAATGCATAATAAACCTTACGAAACAAAACTTATATGATTTTGTTTATTATTGTGGAAAAACAGCCAGATTATGGGGTCATGAACAATTTCAAGGTAAACATTTGATTGTTAGATTGCTTTATTAAATTTTGGGTTAATGTCCATGCTTGCTTAGAGATAACCAAATAATAAATTACTTTATCACTTTCTCATAGAAAAGGAGCGAAAAGAGCTGGGCTTGTGTACCATTCTCAAATGAGAGTAGATTCAATCTCTGGTCTGATAGTCGACGTCAAATGATCCGTCGTGGTACATGGCGATCGACGCCAAATGGTACTGCGTATAGTCGAGCAAACATACAGGAAAGTGACCGATATCCTACATGTAGTGTCATAATATGGGCTGGCATTATGATTAATGACCGTTCGCCCCTCTATGTGCTTACAACTGGGACTATTACTGGCTAACTCTTCATTAATGATATTCTGCTGCCTCATGTTCGTTCGTTCTGTGGTGCTTTCTGTGATTAATTTGTTTTAATGGACAAACACGTTACATACCATCGACAATCGTTGTCGAGGAGTGCGTACAGAGCGAAGATATTCAGCGCCTCGTATAGCACATTCTCCAGATCTGAATCCAATTTGAAGTGTGTGAGGTGCTTTGGTTGTTGTTGTTGTTCATTTACGTCACACTAGAGCTGCACAATGGGCTATTGGCGACGGTCTGGGAAACATCCCTGAGGATGATCCGAAGACATGCCATCAAGAACAAAGTAGTCTGCGGAGGGGATGGCACCCCCGCTTCGGTAGCCCGACGACCTGCGCGCGAAGTCGAGCACTTTACGGTAGCACAGTTTAACGAGGACCAATACCGCACACCCTCGGTCCCTACGCAGACGGATCCAAGTGGTCACCCACCCGCACACTGACCGCAGCCAGTGATGCTTGACATCGGTGATGAGGTGCTTTGGAGATGAGTTTTTCTCGCCGAGAATGCCCTTCAAAACAAAAAAACACTCTCATCCGTACACTGACAGAGGAATGAGACAAATTTTCCCAACAGTTGATTATGACTGTTGTGCAAAGTATGCCCCGACGTCGAGAAACTTGCATCGCCTTACCCCCTATAAATATCTTACTCCAGGATGCCTGCAAATGGTATTTGCATTTTGTTTAATTCCACGTTTTCAGCACGAAACGACTATCTTGATCCTTGAACATATTTCAAGCCTCTTGGATTTTAGAGCACAGTAAATTTTTCTTCAATGTCCTGACATTCTTGCATTCTTTCATTTAACTTGGCATTTAACCACGCTTATTTTTTCATGAGCTATGTAGACATTTGTGGTCCGTCCTGAGCAATTGTCCAGTAGTGTATTTATATTCAAATATTAAGCTCGGTAGGATCGTATGTATTAATAAAAGGCAAGAATCACCAGTATTGCATAGTACTGTAAAAATGAACTGGACTTCTTGAAGAGGTTCCTAAAACTAATTAAGAGCAGCTTAATTAGAGTGGATGAGGACTCAATTTATAAAGATGAAAAACAAGTTGTTAATATGAAAGGTCAATTTTTTTTCAATTAGTTCAACGTAATTTCGTCAAACAATTTTTTCCTGTGAGGCCAAAATAAATCTACGACACTCACCACTGAAGTGCGCTTATTCTGATACTGGGATTACTGTGTTTAAAGAAAAGTAAAACTCAAATAAAAAAAAAATTTAAACTCATTGAAAATATTATTTACTTCCACAAAATCTAAAAGTGGATCAAATTATCGCGAAATGTGTCGGAATAATATATGAACTAAAATGGTTAACTTTCTTAAGAAGCTTAAGTGTATAGTGATTGTTCGTTTTAATCTCATTAAATCCATAAATATATAATTTTACAGGAAACGACACAATTCTCAAAAAAAAAAACCTTAGGATTAATTTTAAACTTCAGGGTAGTTATAAATTAAATTATCCTATACTGAGAAGAAAATATGATCAAAATTACCAGGAATTGATAAAATTTACCGTGTTTCTTGTTTTATGGGAACGCCAAAAACAAATGAATAATTTAAATACCATATATATTTTGATTTTATTAACCAGAATTTTGCTGTTTTTTTTCTCTAAAATTTTCAATACCATACAGTGCAGTAATTTTACCAGAATTTTTTTCTGTGTACTTCTAGCAGTCGGATTCCCATTAAACTTGGTATATAAGTTCTAGAATAAGTATCTGCTGTAAAAATTAGCTCGAATTTAAATCAGTAGGTGGCGCTTTTCATGTAACGAGAAAGGATTTATGCAATTTGAAGAAGAAACTTTTGAAAGCCAAAAGTCATTGCCGTTGCAATCATTCTCCACCATGTTATCGCAGAAGATAAAATTAGCGTGTCTGGTTATTTCTTAGAATGACAGAAATCTGATAACTTCACGGTGAGATTTTGATGTCATGAAGCTGCTTTAAATTGAGAAACCCTGCTCGCTGTTAAGTGCGCTATATGATCAGCTCCGTAGTCTTGTAATTTTAAACCCAACCCAGAAGACAAGGGAATTTCCAGCTCAAGTATTCGGAGAGATTTGCCTTAGTGAAAGCTTTCAATAGAACTAACATGAGAAGAAAAGCTCGAAAACCTCCCATGGTTAGCCTGGTGGTAAGGGGACTCTAACCCATGATCCTTCCACCACTGAGAATATTTCACGTCAGCATTATGCTCGGTGCAATTCGGGTGCGGAACTCAAATCTTCGCCATTACAGGGATCGAACCCGAGTCACCGCGTTAACTGGCGAGTGATCTATCCCCTGAACCACCACGGCTCTAAGCATGTGATTTGAGAAAATAGATTGCTCCTTGAGCGAATGATAAGATTGAATAAAGGTTTGATTCTCCAATTAATATTTTGTTACTTTTTCACACCAATTTTACCTGGTGTTCGAAATTGGAAGTATTTCTATTGTAGATTTCTTCCCCCAAGGTTCATACAATGTGTATACCGAATTTCATCAATGCTGTCCACCAGATTGGAATATATGCAATCCTAAACAGGGCAACTTTTGATGATGTTTATGATTATGAACGCAGCTCAGAAACAGTTTAAAAACCTAGCTGCCATAAGTGTCTTTGTAAGCTAACCCAGATGATAAAGTCCGTATAATGACCATAAGAATTTTATGTGGAATTTATTTGGTCGTTTTTCACTTTTTTTCAACATTGCATTTATTTTATTTCATTAACGATTTAAAAAAGCCGACCGGTGTCGGATTTGTAAATATCAATTTTTAAATTCAAAGCCTTTAAATTTGAACCTAATTTAAATGACAAGGAAATACCTGAATCTGGAATAGTACTAGAGAAAACTCAACTTTATGAATGTCTTTTTAATAGAGCTAAGCCAAATTTGCGTTACATGGATAGGAAAACCACAAAAGCTTCCCAAGTTTAGTCCAAAGGCTAGTGGGTTCTAACCCTTAATTCATCTACAAATAGTTTCACAAATGGGATATTTTATGATGGAACTTGTGGCAAATATCAGCCGGAATTAGAACACGTATACCAAAGCCATGACGGTAATATTCAGTTTAAAATAGACGATTTCCCGCAGAGTAAAAGTAAGGCGAATAGCATTTATAGAATTAAAACAAAGATGCTTTAAAAAAATCGTTCCGTTTTTAAAGTAATACTTAATTGGGGCTCATACTACTATCTTTTAAAAGATTGTAGAGTTTAGAAAATAACAAATGCTGCTGTTTCTTAAAATGCTTAGCTGTTGGATCGTTGAGAATCCTGAATATTCAATAAACTGCTGAATAAATAAGAGACTTAAATTGGCACACAAATCATAATTAAGCTATTTCTCAGGAGGCAAATTCGTATTATCTTTAAGAAGATTACCTAGAGGAAAATAGAACAAACTTTCTAAAATAGGGAGTAGGTGGATTAGATAGAAACTAAAATAAACATTCTTCTTGTTCCTTGGTGGCGAGAAAATAACAAATCTTTCTGTCGACTCATCAAATCGTTATAATGTTAGTTCCTGTTTTTCGTGAGTATATTAATATTATTTTGAAAAAGAAAGCAAACACTCTTACACGATTATTATGGTTTGCGAAAAATATGTTAAAGATTATAGTTTGAATATTTAATGAGCTGATTTTATTATTATAAAAACCAATATTATACTCTCTCAGAAATAAAACTTTCACTTTTGATGATTCAGCAAAACTTAAGTTATATTACAATTATTTTAAGAATCATTTTGTCGGAAAATCACGTGGTTTGTGATGAAACGTTATCATGATATAGGATGAAAATGTTTCCTCCACTCGAAACCTCATCGTAGTGCATTGTGGGAGATAGTTAACAGGAATAAAGACTAAAAGATTGAAAATAAAGTAACGACAGATCGACTCTGGTTGACATAATGGTCAAGGAGAGTTGACTTCTTACCAGGAATCCTGCTTCAGGTGTAATTTATCTCACAAGTCTATTTGTCCTTCTTGCATAGTTAGGGTGACATTAATTCACCTATATGTTGCGCACGATAAAGTGATGATTTGAAAAGTTAATACGTTAGGTACTATGATTAGTTTTTCTTTTTTTCTTAGAATTACTAAATATTAATAAAATAGAATTACTAATATTTATTTTAAATTTTGACAAAATTCGTTTCCTTGAAGAAGTGACAATAGTTATATTATCACTTGCTTGGAGCATATAACAGGAAAAGGTCTCGACAAAAACGAAGAACGTTTCATGATATTTGAGAATTCAATTTTACAGTGTATTCAAGGCAAAATCTTCAAACTAATAATTAAGTGCTAGTCTTCGTGTTAACATAAAATAAATTAATTTTTAGATCTGCTTGTAAATGCATATAGGAGAATCTTCAAAAAGTGTGATATTCAGGAATTTAAACGAGAATTAAGAAGTAATTTTCTTAAAATTGTTATTAATAATAAAATCAATCTGCATTATTTACACTATGGAGTAACATGCTTTGGTAATACACTTAACACATATTTGATGATGTCAATAATTTTTATCTCAATTAAGGCATGGAAGATATATTTAAAACATATATTGAAAGAAACAGTAATGACAGCGACAAAAGTTTCTAAGTTTGGAAAGTTATTATTTCTAAACTAGGCTTTACAGGAATGGCAAACCTTTTTGAGAATTGGTTTAAATGTTGTTCTTTATTTTTTAAATACTAGAACGTGGGTCATTAAATATGTGGCGCTACTTGGAAAGGGGAAATAAAAAGGGTATCCATTATGTGTGAACAATGGAAATTTGTCAACTGATAAATTTGCTTTTCGACCATTTCTTTTCTCGTTCTCCCTACTAAAATCATCCAAAAATTATTACTGTTCATTTTTTTTATTTTTCCTTTAAGTGCCTTGTTTTAATATCTCTCTTAAACTTTAAAACAAGCTTTTTTTCAAACATTATTTATAAACTGGACAAAAGAGTAGCTTTCGAGTAACGTAATAAATTTATAAGAATACTTAAAGGTTTAATACAAATATACAGTTTACATTTTATTTTCCCTGCAAATTTCAGTTCATTGAAGAGAATAATATTTCAATTTCGATTCAAATAGGTTAAATCTTTAGAAAACTTCATATTTGTTTCGATATAAATCAATTGAGAAGATTAATTTATATATTTTTTTATTTTTCGTTGTGTATTATTATTACATACAGAACAGACAAAAAAGCGCAAAAGAAATTTTAAAATTCATTTAAGCAATGATGAATAAGAAGTAAAAAGGTTTCGATTTAAAATCGCAGCACAAAAGAAGTGCACTGAGAAAAAAAAGTATAGTCGAAACCACTAGAATATGGTAAATCTACAGCTCTATGAGAACACCGAAGAGCTCGATATTTTTGACCGAAGTGCTTTTGTAATGATTTAGGTAAAATTAACAATAAAATATGGTCTTATAATGTCTGATAAATTCGGTAATTTTATTACGATACCTTAGAGCATGGCATAAATACCATTTATTCGGTTAAATTTACTTTACAGGTTTGTATTTTTACTAAATGTGCAAAAAGAGCTATTATGAAAAACCCGAATATCAAATAAAACATTACTATAGAAATCCCAACATATAATATATTGAATCATTAGCATAAGAATAGTTTTAAAAACCGTATATTTTGGTTTTATTACAAGAATTATATATTTTTTACCATAAATGTCTTTACCATACAGTCCGGTAATTTTACCTTAATTTATTTCACAGTGTGATGGTCACAATAAGATTTAAAGTTATCATTATTAATTAAATTAAATTAAAGATTAAGAAATAAAATTAATAAAGAATAAAATTAAAGATTATTAAGATTAAAATTACGGGTCACATTAAGATAAAAATTACAGAGATTTCTGTTCTCATAGAGCATGAACATGGTAAATTTAATAAAATTCTGGTACTTTCCCATATTTTGTTTCTCTCAATGAAGATAATATTAATTTTCAAAATTTTTCAACAATAGCGGTTGTTCTAGAATCTAGAACACTGATTATGAGCAACTGCAGCAGTTTTCGTGACACGAAAGAAGTGGGTTGTTGTGTTAATTATTTCTGAATTGAATTCTTCATCATGTTGTTGTTCATCATGTCATCTATGTTGAAAATATAAATAAGATGATGAAATTTACCTGGAATTTATTGATCGTTTTAAAATATAAATATGTTGGGAAAAAAGTTAATGTTTTATATATTTCTTGTGGACCATCCAATATGGCTGATTACTTTTCAAAATATCGAGAAACAAGATTTTGTAGTATTTATATGTAAGACTATCTGAAATGTCCGGGGTCGGTCAAATTTTGCCGAATTTCCTATAATTCCAGAGTAATCTATAATTCCAGAACAAAAGCCATCCAATAAAATAATGAAGTACACTATCAATTAAAGTAAATTTCAAGGGCTTTTAAAATGCATCACATCACAATGTCTTTGTAATTTTTTATCAAAACCCCGAATTTTTTTTTTTTATTCGGAAAATCAATAATACTTTTTGTTGCAGTAAAATTAATTTTGACGGAGTAAATCATTAAAAATAAATTGTCCGTTAGAAAGCAAAAAACTATTGAAGAAATGTATATATTTTTTTTCATTTAAATAAAGCTGACGCAGTCTTCTTGAAAATCCAAATTAGCTCTTTATTTCTTGCCCTCTCGAAGCAATTAATTTTGGTCTTTATAGCCAAAATTAAAACTCTTTATAAGAATTTAAAGTAATAATCTTAAATTTATAGCATTTATACATCTTCTTCTTTTCGTAATAAGTTCCACTTTGCATTTTAAACTTTTATTAGGAAAATTTAATTCATTTTACTTTTGAAAGTTATGTGTTTTTGACAGCTTTTATAATTATATTGAATTTACTTAATACTTAAAATAATATCCTTAACTATTAGAAAAAGAAAGTATTTCTAAAATAATTGGAAATTATGATATATTTTAAAATTTTTAAAACATTTCAATTGTAAATTTCTCAAAAAATTAAAATTTAATATAATATATATAACAGCTGAAGTTAAGTGACAGCGAAGTCACGTTAAGTGACGTTTGTGACATTTAAACAATTGTCCCTAATGATTTTAAATGGCTTAAAATGGAAGGCTGTTCTTTTTTTTAATTTTTAGTTTTTAATAATTTCCTTTTTTTTTCGTATCTGAATTTAGAAAAATGAGAAGGAAGTTTCAATGAGGGGAAATTGGGGCCGCGGTGGCTCAGGTGATAGAGCTCTTGCCCCTAAATTGAATTACTCGGGTTCAAATCCCAGCGATGGCTGGTTGATACGAATTCCGCACCAAGCTCGCACCACCACAGTGCTGACGTAAAATATCCTCAGTGGTGAACGGACAATGGATTAGAGTCCCCTTGCTATCAGGTAAACCATGAGAGGTTTTCACGGCTTTCCTCTTTATGTAACTCAAATGCGGCTTAGTTCAATCTAAAAGTCCTCCGCGAAGACAAATTTCTCCCTCCAGGATTTCCCTTGTCTTCTGAATTGGGTTCGAAATTACAATACTGAGGAGTTGATCACTGGTGGTTGTAAACGAAAAGTTGGCTCGGCTATTCAACGACGGTTCTAAAATAAAATTAGGGGAAATTCGAATAATACGTAAGCCCCAAAGTGTGGTAGGGATTTAAGATTTTTTATTTATTTTTGACAATAAGAGATGAGAACAAATTTGATCTATGTTTTTTTGATATATGATATATGTTGTTAAGTAAAATACATAAAAATGACAAAAAGTCAGTTTTAATTTTATATTGAAAAAAAATCAGATTTTTCTTCACCCTTTCATTGCACTTTGTATGAAATGATCTCAATTAACTCACAGTTTGTCCCACAGTGGACTGATCGTTAAGACACGGTTCCCAACAGATCCCCAAAGTCAAGCATCCCTGCCTGTCTGTCTGTCGTTAACTATTATTAAGTCAGTGTTGTCAACAAGTTCAATTTTTTTATATCGATCTGATATCATTCGATTTAAAAATGTAAAAAAAAACTAAAATTCCCAACCTTTTTTCCGAGAAATTTCTAGCAGTTATCGTAAATATGCCGTCAGCATGAAAATCCGTAATAAATATTTTTTAAACAAATGTGTTTTAAAAATGACAAATAAAGTTCCGTAAGCAAGTGGATAGCCTTAAATATAGCTAGAGTAGCAACAATGTTCAAAGTTTTTGAGAAATCTGCAGTGAAAATAAAAAACTAACAGGAAAAAATATTATTCGAACTTTTTCCTCTGTTTCCAGATCAGTTATATTAATATTTAGAAAGTATATTTGCTAAAAACACTTTCAAAATATTAATATAACTGATTCTTATAAATTGTATGCTAAATATTATCTTTTTTGAGCCAGTTTTTTTAGCAATAAGTTATGCTAGACTTGACATGTAAAGACTTAACATTTTTTATTAAGATAAAAAAAAATTTCAGGATATGTTTCTTATGTGAAGCTGTTTATCACGTTTTGTTTTCTTTTTTTATCGCAGAAAAACAAAACTAAAGACAAAACTGAAGATTATCTGGTTGAAAGCTGATTTAAAAGATTTGCTGCTCAAACCTAACACGAATGTTAGATGTTTACCCCACTTTGGCATAAAAAAACATTGTCGTGAGTAAATGTTTTAAAATACAAGATAATTTTCCGTTTTGACGCTCCAAGTTTTAAGATGAAAAAAAAAAAATTTGAGATAAAATAAAAAAAAACAGGAGTCAGTTTTACGATAAACGATATATCAACAAAACCAAAAATATCCTCGATCCAAAAAAGTCTAATTTGTCTCATCTGAAAAAAAAATGATTGTCTCTTACTGGCTATATCTCAAAACTAAAAATTACAAAATTTTTTAGTAAATCATGTATCAGTATACTTGATCGAGTAAGTCTTTAGTTGATCAAGTTAAGCATGAGTGTAATGCTAATTTTTTCTTACTTTTGACAACGAGTTTAACTCAATATATTCAATCGCGTATTCTGTAAAATATTTACAAATTCAATAAGTAGCAATAAAAAAACCATTATTTTAATTAATTTTACAATTGATTTCAGATTCTTTTCTAATTTAATTGTAACTTAATAATTAATTATTTAACATTTTAAAACAACTTTAAATTTTTACATACAAAATTTTGTATCAGAGAAATTTTAAATAGTTTCATTTACTTTTTTATTTATATTTACATTTATTTTTTATTTATATTTACATTTATTTCTTTATTCATATTAACATTTATTTTAGACAGTCGTAAAACAGTACATCAAATCTTGATAAAAAATGTTTAGTTTTCAGTGAAAATAAAAAAAGGAAAATGGTTGAAATATAAGAAATACTCCTCTATAAGAAATCAGAGAATCACCTTTAATACATTACAAAAATAGAATCATATTTAGCTGTTTTCAACATTGAAGAAATAAAAGCTCTCTCAATCAAATCTTAATAAAAATCTTAATAAAATATCAATCTTAACGTACATCAAGTCTTAATAAAAAATGTTTAGTTTTGAGTGAAAATAAAAAGAAGAAAATGCTAAAGTCCCCTATAAGAAATCAGAGAATTGTATCTTTACAAAAATAGAATTATATTTAGCTGTTTTCAACATTTAAGAAATGAAAGCTTCAATACAAAAGAAAACTCTTCTTTGACACCAAATGATCGAAAGGGAAAAGTTTTAGGCACAAGTCTAAAAGCAATAAGTGATTTTACCCGTAGGAAGAACTGCCGTGGAATGAACTAAAATTTCGTTCAAGATTCTGTCAAATCTTCAACGAAAAAATTTGCTTTTGTTTATTTAGAATTTGGACATTTCTGCTTAGGTCTACGGTGGAATATACTTAATGAATATTAAAATAAGTTTTTAGCTGACCTTTTGCCCATATATATTTTTTTAAATATTTCTTACATGGAAATGAAATATTTAATTAAGATACTGGAAAATTTTAGGGAAAGAAAAGTACTTCTTTTTTGTCTTGAGAGTTCTAATTAAGGAATAAACTTTCTAAAATGGCATTTTTTCATTCAAAAGCATTTGCATAATGTACAAAAGATTTTTCAAAATATTTAATGAGAAATAATATTTTACAAAATACATAAACTGAATATTTTAAAGATAAAGAAAATTTTAAAGTGAAAAACAACCTTAACTAACGTCAAAATTTTGAAGTTGAATAGAATTATTTTCTTATTTCTAATATTCAGTATTTTTTATAATGTCAGTTTATCATTATAGACGATTTCTAATCATTTATTCTAAAAATAACCCCTTCAGATTTTGTAAACTTGTGTAAATAAACTTAGCGTAAATTTATTTTTGTTACATTATAATTTTCCAATACTGATATAAAATAATTAAATGTGTCAAAAGGTTAGTGTGTTTAATAAAATGATTTACGTATCTATTGATCTCTTCAAACCTATATTATTTAAAATTTTTAATGAGCGTTTACTATATAAGAAAAAACTCCGGAAATGCATTGGAATTTCCTTTAGTCCCTATTACATATATTTGTCGTATTCAAGAGATAATTGAAAACTTATTTCAACCACTGCAATATTTATCGAAAAAATTTTGATAGAAAATTCCCACAATATATTTTTTTGTCAGGCAAAACAAAATCATGGATAATAATCTTGTAAGAAGTTTTACACTTTTAATTTATTTCAAAATCTTAAGTTCTGGTTTTTCAGCATTTTATAGGACCTCATATTGGTTTAAAGGACAATTAATTTGAATTTTGCATAACCTTTTGAGTTTGAGATATTTATTATTAAATAACTTGTGTCCTACAATGTAAGCTTAAAACTTGCGAAAATTTCTTCATTTTTGATAAACAATTTCCAGAAAAATTCTCTGAGAAATCATTTTGTTTAAATTGTTGAAATTACTGTCTTGTTTGAAGCTACGAATTTCATAAAAAAATTTTTAACGCAGTGCAACCGATTTATTGTAACATATTGATTTCGCAACTCATTAGCTGAAAATTGAACCTGTGAATTCTGCACCATTCTGTCTAACGAAGTAAATGTTTAAAAGAAATTCTCAGTTGCACTGACATGAGTTAGGAAGAAATTTCATAAAATGCTTGACAATATGCATTTCGCCATAAATCACGTGTTTTACGGACGAATTAATAGTCGAAAATAGCTAAATTCAGCTTAAGGATTGCACTCGTTAAAAAATTAAAGTTTTAATTCTGAGAGTATATTTTATGACAAATTTATTTGATAGTAAACCATTTCCCATTAAAAAAATTATTAAAAAAACAGCTTAAATTAAAATCCTAACTAAAGAAAAGAGTTAAAATAATTTTAATTTGCAATTTTGAAATGGAAGAAATATTTTTTGAAAGGATAGCTGAAAGATCTAGTCATATAATCGCACTCTTCAAAGAAAGTTCTCTTAAGTTTCTTTTTAAAATTACTATTTGATTTTAATCCCGACATTGATAAAGATGATTTGAAATATTTTTTTTAAAAAAGTATATAAACTTTTCAAATAAAATAAATTCATTTCGTCGCTGATTTGTCTCGACTATTTTTGTCCAGTTATGGCATTAAAAGTCGTTAAGAATGACCTAAAAAGAACAGCAGATGGTTTTTATTGTTTTACGGATTCTTCAACACACTGTTTTGGCGGATTTCAAATATTTAAAAAAACTATTTAACGCTTGGAAAGCGTTGGACTACGTTTAACTGAACTTTTGTGACGATGCGGGAGGTTTACACTAACTATTTGTCAGTTTTTTTTTTGATTATTCAAAAAACAAAAAAAAAACTAAAAAGAGAGTGAAATAAATAATTTACTTAACTGTATATAACAGGGGAAAGTGTAATATAATAGATATTCATTTTATATGTAATACAAGAGTAAAATACAATCGATAGTTGCTATTTCTTTTAGTTAAATAACCTCTTTAAAATTTTTTAGTTAATTTAAGTAAACTAAACATTTTATAATTAAGCTCTTCTCTCGCATAATTTGTTTACAGAATTTTGAAAAGCTGTTCCTAAAATGGGTTTCATAAATTCTTCACCACTTACACTAAAATTTATCAACCACTTTTTAACCAATTACTTATTCATATTTTTTAAAGGGATTTTGAATTCAGTGACGTAATTTACTTGGCAATATAAAATGTTTTTTTTTTAATTCTCAGAGGCAAAATGGTTCAGCAGAACTTCAGTTGTATTTCACTTGAAATCAAGTGCTTTTTCATACTTATTTATAATTTTTAAAGGGGTTTCGAATTCAGTGACGTAATTTACTTGGTAATATGACACGATTTTTTTTTGATTCTCAGAAACGAAATGGTTCAGTAAACCTTCAACAGTATTTCATTCAAAATTACGCTCTTTCTGACACTTACTCATATTTTTAAATTCAGTCACGTAATTTACTTGTAAATATAATATGTGTTTATTTATTCCCAAAGACAAAACTGTTCAGTAAACCTTCTGCTGCATTTCATTTGAAAACTCGTGTTTTTGACAAAACGCAAACTTTTCAATATTTGTTGAAATGTCTGATTGACTTGCGTGTAATCTAAGTTCCTTCTGGGAATTTTTCGACATCTTTTTAACCACTTTTTAACTGCTCTGAATGATAAAATGAATCTATGGTAAGTACTCTCGCTAGTCAACAGATTTCCAGAGATTGATTCCCCTGTATTGGTTTTGCTACTTTTTTTCTGTGTTTAAATGTTTATATAAATAAATATTATAAATAATTATAGTATATATAGTACAGTATTAGTATAATAATTTATATAATTATAATTAAAACAATTGAAAATATTATTTGAAATTTTAGGAATATACTGATCGAAGTATATAAAATTTTTTCATCTGCTTAATTTTAATATTGAACAGAAAGGAACTACTTTGGGGGCGCTGTTAAATTTTCAAAATAATTTGTTATTTTTGAAACATTAAAAACCATCCAATAGAAAAAAAAATTGTCAATAGGTCTAAGCATTTAGCAATATTAAGATCACTTAACGGAGAAAAAAATTTACCATTCTGTATGCTATTGATATTTCTGACAAAACAGTCTGGCTAATAAAAACAGATTATACGTTACTTATGGTAATTATATACCATTCATTGGGTTATTTTTTCGCATATGTGGTAATGGTTTACCGAAAATTCTGGTTTTCAAAAATTATATTTCTTATTACCAGACATTTAGTAAAAAATGCGAAGCAGAAAAGTAAATTTAATTGAGTAAATGGTTTTCATGACGTGCTCTTGGGTACTTTAATAAAATTACGAAATTTTACCACGTTTGCCAAACTTTATCATATACACTCATGGACAAAAAAATTAGCTCACCAAGAAGGAGTAGTCAAAATGAAACGAAATTTTACATACGTAATGACTACTTTGATATAAGTAAATGATTAGAAAATCAAAGAAAAACGATAATCTTTGATTGTGAGTGTATTATAAAACCATATTTTATTGTCAATTTTACCAAAATCATTACGAAGCGCTTTGGTAAAAATTACCGAGTTTCTTGGTGTCTCTATTGATCCAGAAAGACGGACATACTAGTAGATTAGTAGTAGATAGAGTCATACTAGTATAGAGGTGAGAAAACGTCAGCCTTCGTTAGTTTCATGCTCAGCCTCTTAAATTAATTGCTATTTAATTTTATAGATTACAACTATTTGAAAATTAATAAAATTAAGTAACGTGCCATTGGCTATATCATGAATTAGAATACTGCAGTATTATTGCTATTCTGCGTCACTTTTCAGTTTGTCAACGTCCAACAATAGAGATTCTTTTGTTTTGTTCTTATTTTTTGGCCATGGCTCACCCTTACTTAAAATACACTAACCCTGTTGCTATAGCAACAGCCATCCGCCCGGCACCGTGACGGTGACTGCTTTGAAAGACAGGCAGTACGTACTTTGCTCCCTCTGCCTTGCACCTTACAATATTCCTCTCTATTAGCAGAAATTACGATTTGTAGTTATTTGTGCATGCTTGTAGCTGTCTCGTCACGTACCATATCGGCCATTGTAAAAATTTGATTATAATATTTTGCTAATTCATTCTAATTCTGATATTTTACTAATACACGGGTTATGTTTTATTTCTTGTAAGTATACGCTTTCTTGAGTGTACTATTTGGTATTCGTTTTTACTCCATCTTGTCAAATTGTGAGAGAAGAAAATTAAGTGAAGAAAATAGAACATTTAATGTAGAGTGGGAGTTAAATTGTTTCTTTACTTCTGTGAAAGATAAAATGGTGTGTACTTTACGGTTTCGACCACTTTGAAAAAAAAATGCGAATGCTAATAAACACTATTTGACTCATAAAGAACATAAATATTTCAAATTGGAAGGTAAATCTTGTCAAGAAGTATTTATTGAAAAATACTTTCCCTTTATTTTTATTTGAAACAATATTTAAATTCATGCATATTTTTTATTAAAAAGCATATTAAATATTAATGAACGGTCAAAGAAGTAATGAACAGAAACTGCAATACAATAGCGTAACAGAAATCTTCTGAATGTTAGGTTTCCCTTTGACTTAGTCTAAATGCTGCAGAAGAGGCTTGCAATTCTGAACTGAAGCTGTCACCCAATCTTCACAGTAACGCTCATTGGAATTACTTACGTTCTGGAAAGCTTCTGTCGTGTCACACAAAAGAAAGCATAAATGTCTTTATAAGTATCAACTGGATATCATCTTACCGGACTGTCTATATTAGACCCAAGTAGAAGAAGTTTCTGCATGGTATGTCTGGCTATCTAGGAGGCTAAAGTACCATACCTTTACGTCCCTCCCACCTGATACTAGAAATGTATATATCTTTTTCAAGTTTGTGGCACTTTGTTCACATACTTGCATACTCGCTACCCACTAACCATATAATGAAACACTGACTAATCATATAGTGCACTGCGTTATTTGCATGTATTTTTCCTCTCCAGCGTTGATTAGACTAAGAAAATTTTAGTAACTTTCAGATTTGGAAAACACACTAAGGACAGAAAGTATGGTGAAGTACTACCAGAATAAGACAGAGTTTACCAGGCTTCTGGCTCTATAGGAACACCAAAAAGGTTGGTGATTTTTACCGAAGCGCATTGGTGAAGATTTTCGTATAATTAACAATAAAATATGGTTTTATAATATGCGATAAAAGTTGGTAAATGGGATAAAATTTGGATATTTTATCGTGAAACCTTAGAGTGAGGCACAACTTTTATGTTTTGTAATTTCTACTAAATTTGTAATAATAAGAGCTATAACTTTGAAACCCAGAATTCCTGATAAACCGTTACCATATAAATGGAACAAATACCAAATGAAAGATTTAAACACCGTATATTTAGGTTTTATTAACTAAAATAATGCTTCTTTTTTTATCAGAAAAGCCATAACCATATTGTGAGGTAATTTTACCAGATTTATTTTTCTTTTTACATAATCAAATAAATTGAACCAAAGATTTCCTTCTAGAGCTTTGAGATAGACTAGAATGTTATAAAATCTTGTCTCCTATCCTTATTTATTTCAAAAACTATTTTGATGTTTGTTACCGTTTTAGAAAGCTTTGTTTTGGGCGAAATATTTGAAACTCTCATACTATAAGTTTCTTTTAAAAAGTGATATTTCACTTCTTCTAAAATTCATTTGAAAGAGTAAATAACAATGTAAAAATAGTTTATAAAATACTGAATCATTTATTTATTTTTTTACCTCCCAAGGTTGTTCATGAAATAGACAAAATTCTTTTCATTTCGATCTATTTATTTTTTTCTTTTAGTAAATGGAAGCGAAACTTTTTGCGTCATAGTTTAAAGAATACAATATAATAAATCTTTCATTGAAAGGAATCTGACCAAATATGCATGGTTCTTTCATCTCTATTCCATTCGTCAGTACTACAAAGGATTATATCAATTGTGATTTGGCGAGAAAGAAAGGATCAGAGACCATATTTTTTTATGTTTGAAGGAACAAGATTCACGAAAGTAGGAGTGCTTGAGTTTCATGGTAACATATTTATGACAAGCGGTAATTAATTTTAGAAAAAAAATAGTATAGCCCTAGAAAAAAAATAAAATGAGCACAAAAAATTTCGTTCCGAGAAGTAGCGCTATTTTTTTTCTTTGAAATAAATTCCCTGGGATAAATGACTCGTAACATCCCTTGCTCTCTTTCTCCGCTAAAGTATTATGAACTTGTAGTGCTCAATTATTTTTGTTAAGTTTTCGTTACATAAATCGTAATATGCTTTAAAATCTTTTTTTCCATGCTTGCTTTTAAAATATTTAAATTGAACTTTTATGCATTTTAGCAAACTTATTTATTTATTATTTAGGAAAGTAAAAAATGAATTTAAAAACTCTTCAAAAGGGGAAATGTTGTTTATAGTTTATATACACTTCAAAGAAAAAAATATTTTTTTAATCATAATCTGTAAATAGATAATGATTTCACTAATTCTGAATTAAAATTGCTTATGAATGCATATTTTAATACTCTCAATTAAAACCCTATCCAATCATTGATATTGACGGTATAAACGTTCAACTTTGCATATGGTAGCAAAAGAGTACGTTCAAAATTACCAGAGACTGGTAAACTTTACCGTATTTCTCGCTCTTCGGAAACACTAAAATGTTCGGTAATTTTTACGGCAGTACTCTGATATTGATTCTGGTAAAATTAACGTTAAAATGTGGCTTTATGATATGTAATAAAATTTGGTAAATTGGATAAAATTTGGTAATTTTATCATGATACCTCAGAGCACTGCTTAAAAACCATTTATTCGGATCAATTTACTTTTAATTTTCTTATTAAATATGTGATAGCAAAAATTATAATTTTGAAAATCCCATTTCCGGTTAACCGTTACCATATGAACGGAAAAATTACCAAATGAATAATTTAAATAACTTATATTTCGAAGTTTACGACCAGAATTCTGTTCTTTTTAATCAGAAATGTTCTTACCATAGAGTGTGATAATTTTACCGGAAATTTTTTTCCCCCGTGTGTCTTTGTAATTTCGAAAGCTACTAAAAACCACAAGAATACAAGTATCACGACAAATTCGCCTTCTCGGAGGATTCTAAAGTCTTATCACTTTTAGCTTACTTTAAAGAGAAAGGTTGTGAAAAACTTCTACGGCTACCCCGTATTTACAAGACATAAAACTTAGGAAAGAGTGAAAATAGTTCTAATGTTATCGCGCCTAGAAAATAACATCTTCAGTTTGACCAAAAATAGAATTCCTATTTAGTATTTATCTCTAAGCTTATGTGTTTAAAAGATTTTGCTAAACTTGAACTTTTAAGGTAGTTACAAGACGTAAAACTTTAGAAATAATGAAATTAGTTTCAATGTTATCGCGCATAGAGAACACCATTTTGAGTTTGCCCAAAAATGTTTAATCATATTGTCTCTAAACACACCCAAACCATTTCATACTTACTTTTTACATTGTAGCACATGCAAGTTATAAGCTTTAAAAGGTTATTTTTTATGCATTTATGAAGTTTCGAAACTCTAAACTATAGTTAACAAAAAATTCTTCACTTCATACCATACATTATAGAGAATGCAATGATATAAATAGGGTTAAGTTATTAAGTATCGTTTTTAGGAAAATACGATAGAAATTTAGGTTAGGAAGATCTGGAAGATTTATATAAGTTGTGTTAATCAGGTGCAACTTTTTACTGGTCTTTAAAAAATATATTTTTAGAGAATGTAAGAAAAAATCTATTTTCAATTAACTTACTTTATATATATATATACTAGGGGGCTAAGCCCCCTGTTCGCTGCCGCTCACCAACAACGATGATTGCTTTGCAATAGTTGTCGTTTCTCGGCAGAAAACAGTTTTTCTACTAAAGTTAAAATTAGTTACTTAACATGTATGTACTAAAAAGAATTCTGTTTGCTTAAGCTTGTGCCTCCTCTTTCCACGACCAAATATTATTATCTATTAGTATTATCGATTAGTATTATAAATAATTAGATCTATTGGTGTCAAACAAATTTGATGTGTTCACAACCGTAATTTAATATTTTCGCTCACCAAACAGGCGGATATATTAAATATTATTTTTGTTTGCATTTTATTGTGCATGAAGCTGATTATTAAGTTCTATATCATTTTACAGATCTCTTTAATTGTAATTTATAACGGTATATTAATATAATCTGCGCAAAAACTATAATTGTAAAATGGTAAATAATAATCTAAATAACTTTATCTTACCTTTATAAATAACTTTTTCTTAAAATGTAGCACAGTATTGCATTATAATAAAACAAAAGAAGAAAAAAAAACAATTTTCTTTGTTTTTAACTCTTTAATTAAAAACGTAATAATAACAGTACAGAAAAAAGAACTTCAAATTTGGGATACAGAGATATTTATAGAGATTTACGACTTTTATTAATTTTATGCTGATGACAATCAAAACAATGAGGAGAAACTGGATCCTATCACGTGGTTTTCCGGCCAATTCTTCTGTGATTGGCTATGTGTTATCCTTTCACTCTCTTCTTATATTATATAAAGATATACATAGGGGTTGGGCAAAATAATGTATAATTTAAACACTTCTATACTAACATATTTTTTGATCTTTCTAAAAATTTCTAAAAAAACTTATAGAATCCGTTTACAAATTTAAACGTGTTTAGGTTATGCGATTTCTCATACTTATTAAGGAAGTTTAAAGCTTTTAGAAGTTGGAGGAACCGACAGTAAATTTGTTGATATTTTGTATTTTAATTGCGTTTGCGGGTTTGCGTGGTTCGTATATTACGAGCTCATAAAGATAATGTCGATCTGATTTTAGATAAACAACAACAAAAGGAATAAATGGCGGATTAATTATTAATATGCGTTTATTAAGAACAGCGCATTGGTCTTTCTCTAGACGCAATGATATCCAACAAGGAAGTAACTTTTTTCTAATTAATGTAGGTGGCGCTACTATTACTACATTCATACCGGCTTCAACATACCGGGCCACCTTGAAACATAGTTTCAAAATTTACACATAAATTAACAAAAAACAAGATTAAACTATACACATCTAATAAAAAGATAATTATTAAAAACTATTGCAACATACATGAAATTAAATATATATATCATAAACAGATGTATAGATTCCTTGGTATAAAGCGGATAACTATAACACAAACAAAAATAAAAATAAAGTCTAAAATAAAGAAAGTTAATCAGTCAATAGGTAAAACTGACAGTTTGTGAATGTGTCTTTTATAAATTCCAGTCTCAGTTTTGACACTGACCACTCTTACCTTAGCGTCAGCACTAGGAAAAACTTATTGTATACGCCCTAATTTCCACTTCAAAGGTGGAATATTGTCCTCTTTAATGAGAACTAAATCGTTAATTTTCAAATTAGGCTGTATTCGCAACCATTTGGGGCGCTACTGTAAGCTGGAAATATACTCGTTAACCCATCTTTTCCAAAAATTCTGGAAAAGTTTTTGAGTCAACTGCCAACGTTTTAATGGGGGTATGTTTTCGTTTAGAAGGTTCTCTTCTGGTATAAAAGAAAGAGCGGTTCCCACAAGGAAATGTCCTGGGGTAAGTGCTGAAAGTTCAGCGGGATCGTCCGACACAGGACACAAAGGACGAAAGTTCAGGCAGGATTCAATTTGTGCAATAAGAGTTAAAAACTCTTCAAGGGTCAATTTATGATCACCTATTGTTCTTTTCAAATGCGATTTTGCGGATTTAACAGCAGCTTCCCAAATTCCTCCAAAGCGAGGAGCTGAAGGTGGGTTAAAGTGCCATTTAATTTGCTCATCTGCAAAATACTGATGGATGGATTCTTCTTTTTGAAGAGATTTAACTACTCGATTAATTTCCTTATTTGCAGCAACAAAATTTGAACCACAGTCTGAAAATAATTCATTTGGTTTTCCTCTTCGCGCAACAAATCTTTTTAGAGCTGCAATAAATGATTCAGCGGTTAAATTTCCAACAACTTCGATGTGCACCGCCTTTGTCGCGAAACACACAAATATACAAATGTACATTTTAACTGATCTAACTCCACGTCCAGATCGCGGTTTCACAAAAAATGGACCTGCATAATCCAGACCAGTCTTGGAAAATACTCTAGAAGGAGTTACTCTTGAAGGTGGTAACTGAGCCATTATTTGTGTCGCTGTTTTTTCTTTTAATCGAAAGCATTTTATGCATTTCCAGATTTGTTTTTTTATAACTGATCTAGCATTTACTATCCAAAATTCTTTGCGAATAACTGATAATAGTAAAAATGTTCCACCATGCAAGAAGGATTCATGATAGTGAATTATAATTAGATCATCACTTAACTAAGTGATGATTTTTCGGTAGGAGAATAGGATGTTTTCTTTCATTCGATAATTGTGTATTTTCTAACCTACCGCCAACACGGATAAGGCCCTCTTCATCCAAAAACGGATTCAAGGAGAGGATCTTACTACTCGAAGAAACTGGTTTGTTATTTTTTAGCTGGTGATATTCGTTTGTAAATTCTTGTTTATGGACTATTTTAACCAAAACGTTTCAAGCTAGTTTTATCTCACTACTAGTTAAATAACCATTTATGTGATTGTTCGGAGATTTACAGTTCATTATGAAGCGGAGACACCAAGCTATAAATCTTTTTAACTTAACGTATGATGACACATTGTAAATGATCGGAAAGTCAATAGGAGTTGCTTCAATCAAACACGATGTCTTTTTGCGTTCTTCTTTTGGAGTGTCTGTTGAGAGAGGGATTTCCTCCAAATGCGATATTTCGCCACTTTTCATCCAAGACGGACCCGACCACCACAAATCAAAATTAACTAGCTCATTTGGTGGAAGACCTCTACTAGCGCAATCAGCAGGGTTTTGACCAGAACTGATATGATTCCAATGTTGAACTGGAAGAATAGACTGAATTTCGGAAACTCGATTGGCAATAAAAATTTGCCAACGTGATGGCTCAGATTTCAACCATGAAAGAACTATAGTTGAGTCCGTAAAATCGCGTATTGCGTCAATTTGAATAGTCAAGGACTTGAGGACCGTTTGTAAAAGGTTCACTAATGAAACGGCTGAACAAAGTTCAAGGCACGGTATTGATATCGTTTTCAATGGTGCGACGCGTGTTTTGGATGTAAGTACATTAACCTGTGTAGTGGTTATGGTAGTTGATTTCAAGTATATAACTGCAGCGTACGCCTTTTCCGACGCATCACAGAAACAATAAAACTATTCCTGATGGGGAGTACAGAAGAACTTTTCTAGGTACAGTTAACGTAACTTGGGAAATATCTTCTCGATATTTGATCCACTGCTATTTAATATCCTGGGGCACTGGATCATCCCAAGCCAACTGATGCTTCCATAATTCCTGAATTAGAATTTTTGCCGTTATGATAATAGGGGATAACCATCCCAGTAGATCAAAGATTTTTGACACACAGGACAGGATGGACCTTTTTGTAGGATTTTCATCCTTAAAATCATCACAAAAGGAAATGTTGTAGGTAAAATCATCATGTTTTGGGTCCCATCTCAGCCCTAGCACCTTAATAAATTTAGAGTCAGCAGTACTACATGATGCATTGTCAATACTTTTAGGTTGACTTAAAAATTCCAAAACAGAAGGACTATTGGTACACCATTTGTGAAGCTCGAATTTTCCTTTTCTCAACAGCTCACTAAGTTCACTTATTAATGCAACGGCTTCGTCAGCACTTTCTGCTCCAAACAAGCCTTCATCTATATAAAAATTATGTAAGACTAAATTAGCTGCTTTAGGAAAATCTAATCCTTCATCGATGACTAATTGTTTAAAAACTCGCGTTGCCAAATAACTGGCCGGCGGGGTACCATATGTTACGGTACACAAGCGATATTCCCTAACTGGTTTCATGGGATCAGCTCTCCACAGAATTTTTTGAAAATTACGATCTATGAATCTCTATTTGCCGATACATTTTTTGCAAATCACATGTTATCGCGATATTGTAACGTCTAAACCTTAGAAGAATTGCGAAAAGATCGTCTTGTACTTTAGGACCATTCATTAGCGTTTCATTCAGTGATAACCCGGATGCAGTTTTTGCTCTGGCATTAAAAACAACCCTCAATTTTGTGGTTGGACTAGAATCATTAATTACGTGATGATGCGGGATGAAATAGTGCTCATTTTTGTTATCTAAATTTAGATTATTAGCTTCCTCCATATGCCCAAGAGAAAGGATTCCGCCATAAATTTTTTGTATTGAAAATAAATATCTGGAGTTTTTAAAAGTCTTCTTTCTAGACTAAAAAGCAATTTGAACGCGGAGGCTTTTGAATTTCCCAAAATTCCCTTATTGGGTTTAAACGGGAGTCTGACGGAATACCTGCCTTCTTTATTGCGTGTGACATTTTCCACAAAATGTGTTTCACAAAGGTTTTCTTCCTTTGTAAGCGGTTGTGTTGAAGGAATTTGTTCCAATTCCCAGAATGTTCTGACTAAGTCATCGCTACTTATATTAAAATTATTAACTGAAATTTCTTTGGTTTTAGAGCATTCAAAAGTAGTAGCTCCGGAAATTATCCAACCTAGTTTAGAGCATACTGCGAAAGGGAGATTTTTATCGCGTTTTATTACTTTTCCGTTAATTAATGTAAAGAATACATTCACACCGCATAGAATATCAATATCTCCTGATTTCCAAAAATATGGGTCAGCTAGTACGAGATCTTGATATTTTCTAGACAAATCAATTGGAATGGAAGAATTTGGTGTTTTCCCCCCAAATTTTATCAATAACATATGCGGATGTTGAGAATCTTAAATTATCATTAAAATGAGGCGAAAATAATAAATCTACTTGCCCATTACTCGAAGTATTACAACTTCCTAAACAAGAAATAGATATTTGAGCGGGATTTATTTTTAATTTTAACTTGCTGACACATTCGCGAGTAATTAAGTCTTTCTCAGATCCCGAGTCTAAGAGGATTCGACAGTTAATGGATTCGTTTTGAGAATTTATAACCTTAACTATAGCTGTGCATAAAAGAACTGAAGAATTCCTTTGATTTATGCTATCGCCCAATTGCTCACTTTTCGAATAATTCGCACATACTGTAGACGAAACTTCATTAATAGGCGCGGCTGATGGCGTCGTTGATTTCTGTTCTTCTGCTCTGGGTATAAATTCAGGGGCACTTAAAAAGAGAAAAAAGGGTTTCGGTTTCTCATCTCTATGCAAAGAGCTGTGATGTCTGAGATTACACTTAAAACAGGTGTTAGAAGATTAACATTTTTTTATAGTGTGAATTCCTGATAAACAGTTATAACAAAGATTATTATTTTCAACGAAATCAATCTTTCGCTGAACTGGTAAATTGCAAAATTTCGAACACTTTGAAATATAATGATTATCTTTACAATATACACATATAGAAAGCGAAACAAAAGAATTAACTTTAGCATTAATAGGTTTTTGAAATTTACTGGACGAACTTTTGCTGTTTTGAAGAGTTCTAGCATAGCTTTTTAAAAATTCTATTAAATCTTTGAGTTTGGGTATTTCAGTATTATTTAATTGGCGCTCCCACCACAATTTAGTGNTCGCTCTTCGGAAACACTAAAATGTTCGGTAATTTTTACGGCAGTACTCTGATATTGATTCTGGTAAAATTAACGTTAAAATGTGGCTTTATAATATGTAATAAAATTTGGTAAATTGGATAAAATTTGGTAATTTTATCATGATACCTCAGAGCACTGCTTAAAAACCATTTATTCGGATCAATTTACTTTTAATTTTCTTATTAAATATGTGATAGCAAAAATTATAATTTTGAAAATCCCATTTCCGGTTAACCGTTACCATATGAACGGAAAAATTACCAAATGAATAATTTAAATAACTTATATTTCGAAGTTTACGACCAGAATTCTGTTCTTTTTAATCAGAAATGTTCTTACCATAGAGTGTGATAATTTTACCGGAAATTTTTTTCCCCCGTGTGTCTTTGTAATTTCGAAAGCTACTAAAAACCACAAGAATACAAGTATCACGACAAATTCGCCTTCTCGGAGGATTCTAAAGTCTTATCACTTTTAGCTTACTTTAAAGAGAAAGGTTGTGAAAAACTTCTACGGCTACCCCGTATTTACAAGACATAAAACTTAGGAAAGAGTGAAAATAGTTCTAATGTTATCGCGCCTAGAAAATAACATCTTCAGTTTGACCAAAAATAGAATTCCTATTTAGTATTTATCTCTAAGCTTATGTGTTTAAAATATTTTGCTAAACTTGAACTTTTAAGGTAGTTACAAGACGTAAAACTTTAGAAATAATGAAATTAGTTTCAATGTTATCGCGCATAGAGAACACCATTTTGAGTTTGCCCAAAAATGTTTAATCATATTGTCTCTAAACACACCCAAACCATTTCATACTTACTTTTTACATTGTAGCACATGCAAGTTATAAGCTTTAAAAGGTTATTTTTTATGCATTTATGAAGTTTCGAAACTCTAAACTATAGTTAACAAAAAATTCTTCACTTCATACCATACATTATAGAGAATGCAATGATATAAATAGGGTTAAGTTATTAAGTATCGTTTTTAGGAAAATACGATAGAAATTTAGGTTAGGAAGATCTGGAAGATTTATATAAGTTGTGTTAATCAGGTGCAACTTTTTACTGGTCTTTAAAAAATATATTTTTAGAGAATGTAAGAAAAAATCTATTTTCAATTAACTTACTTTATATATATATATACTAGGGGGCTAAGCCCCCTGTTCGCTGCCGCTCACCAACAACGATGATTGCTTTGCAATAGTTGTCGTTTCTCGGCAGAAAACAGTTTTTCTACTAAAGTTAAAATTAGTCACTTAACATGTATGTACTAAAAAGAATTCTGTTTGCTTAATCTTGTGCCTCCTCTTTCCACGACCAAATATTATTATCTATTAGTATTATCGATTAGTATTATAAATAATTAGATCTATTGGTGTCAAACAAATTTGATGTGTTCACAACCGTAATTTAATATTTTCGCTCACCAAACAGGCGGATATATTAAATATTATTTTTGTTTGCATTTTATTGTGCATGAAGCTGATTATTAAGTTCTATATCATTTTACAGATCTCTTTAATTGTAATTTATAACGGTATATTAATATAATCTGCGCAAAAACTATAATTGTAAAATGGTAAATAATAATCTAAATAACTTTATCTTACCTTTATAAATAACTTTTTCTTAAAATGTAGCACAGTATTGCATTATAATAAAACAAAAGAAGAAAAAAAAAACAATTTTCTTTGTTTTTAACTCTTTAATTAAAAACGTAATAATAACAGTACAGAAAAAAGAACTTCAAATTTGGGATACAGAGATATTTATAGAGATTTACGACTTTTATTAATTTTATGCTGATGACAATCAAAACAATGAGGAGAAACTGGATCCTATCACGTGGTTTTCCGGCCAATTCTTCTGTGATTGGCTATGTGTTATCCTTTCACTCTCTTCTTATATTATATAAAGATATACATAGGGGTTGGGCAAAATAATGTATAATTTAAACACTTCTATACTAACATATTTTTTGATCTTTCTAAAAATTTCTAAAAAAACTTATAGAATCCGTTTACAAATTTAAACGTGTTTAGGTTATGCGATTTCTCATACTTATTAAGGAAGTTTAAAGCTTTTAGAAGTTGGAGGAACCGACAGTAAATTTGTTGATATTTTGTATTTTAATTGCGTTTGCGGGTTTGCGTGGTTCGTATATTACGAGCTCATAAAGATAATGTCGATCTGATTTTAGATAAACAACAACAAAAGGAATAAATGGCGGATTAATTATTAATATGCGTTTATTAAGAACAGCGCATTGGTCTTTCTCTAGACGCAATGATATCCAACAAGGAAGTAACTTTTTTCTAATTAATGTAGGTGGCGCTACTATTACTACATTCATACCGGCTTCAACAAAATTAAAAACGGAAAAGAAAGTTTTGGAACATCCTATGCCAAAAATGTAGCAATACATTTGTGACTTGTAACAATTATTTTGCGTATTATATGCGATAATTATACAAACTTTCGTGTATGTAACTTATATATTTATGAAAAAATGGACGTTTTTATAAAAAACACTTATCCTTTTGTCTAACATTTTTTTGCTATAACTTCAATAAAAAAATTTTGTTTTCAGTTTAAAAAAAAATTTCTTCAATAAAAAATTTTTTTTTTTAATTAAAAGTATATTCAATAAAAAAAATTTTTTTTGGAGCAATTTAAAATTAAATGCGAAATTATTGCTTTAAAATTTGAAAAAAATTTGTTTAAAACTGGGCAAGATATAAGTAATTAAATTAGTTTCTTTACACTGCACATGCGTTGAAACATTTTAATTTTTTTTAATTCTGTAGCGAATCGTATATGACAACTAATAAAACGAAAAATTCCGATTTGAATATCTTAAAAATTTAAAAAGTCTTACGCAAATTTCTAAGTAGTGCTTTCGTGCTTTTTAAAAGAAAGTTTAAAATGATAGAGAGTTTTCTACAATGAAATTCATGATAAGGGGTTTTCCACCGGCATTCTAGGGAAGCATCTTGAATAAAAATACGTTTCGTATCCTCATACAATTATATTTATTTTATTTGTCAAATGCCAGTTAACTTCCTCCGTTTGGCCATTAAACTTCTTGCTTGCCAATAGCGTTGAAGTATACAAAATCTGTCAGTACTTTACACTCGTCCAAATGTTCTGCCGTCATTGGCCGTCCACTATCACATATAACACACAAAGGTGAATCAGCTAGTCCAATGCGAAATAAATGATTCTGTAGACAGTCATGCCCCGTTAATAGTCTAAAAGCTGCAACCGCAACTGATCGCTGGTGGTCAGGAATAAAAGCTGAGTTTGTTAAAAGAGCACTCCAAGGCTTGCCATCGCAAACCCGAGTGGCAAAATTTCTAAGTGTCTTTTGATATATGAGTGATGTCAGCAGTTTAATGCAATGGAGGTTTCCTTTAGTTTTGGGGTTTTGGAGAACCGCAGCTCCTCTTTTGGCAAGCATATCTACCATCTCATTTCCATAAATACCGCAGTGTGAGGGTACCCATTTAAAAGATATCTTGTGGGAAAGTTCTTTCATGATTTCCTGGCACAGCTTGACTAATATGTTCTTACACTCTTGATAAAAAGAGATGGCCTGCATTGCTGAAGTTGAATATGAAAGGATAACTGCTTTCTTGAAAGAGTTCTGTATCAATGATAGTTTTTGAAGTGCCACCTGGATGGCTTTCAGTTCTCCATCAAAATGCGTGGAGTAAGCCCCTACGGGTAAGTAGAAACTGAAAAGCTTGCTAAAAATTCCAACTCCAGCCCCCTGGTCCCTAACGGTCAGAGAACCATCCGTGTATATATGTATCCATTCCTCAGCAGGAAATCGCTGCTCAATTGTTTCCAACGCAATAGCTTTCATTTGCTCTGGACTCATTTCCTTCCTATCTACTTTTATATTCAGGTCCAGCCGCACATCAAGGAAGCTATAGTTCAAAGGGTTTGTCAAAAACAGTAGTGCCTGTTTCAGTGTTCTTATGTCATTGTGTTGTTCAAGGTGAGAGACACACTGCAGGAAACCATTTTACGTTTTCAGATTTCTTTGCCTATTATTATCATGATTCAACCAATAAGAATTACTTGGCAACCCAATAAGTCTCTGATGAAGGATAAAAGCATTTTTCTGAATTAGGTTGATTATTGGTTGGTTTGCCGAAACCAACTGCATTGCCAAAATGGGATTATACAATCATATTTCGGTGTATGAGCACATATTGTAAGGTATTATCATTTCTTATTTAGTTTTGTCTAAAGATACAGAACAATATTTGCAGAAAACCCCTTATCCTTTTGAGTTTCTTTTAAAAAGTACAAAAATTACTTGAAACTTTTTAAATTTTTAGGATATTCAAGTCAGATCTTTTTCATTGGCAGCTAAATACGATTCACTACAAAATTATGAAGAAAAAAATCTAGAATTTCTTGCTCATGCGCATTACAAAAGAACTACTTTAAACACTCCTATCTTGCGTAATTTTAAGCAAACTTTTTCCGAATTTAAAAAAAAAAATTTTAATTTTTAATTGTCCCAAAAATTTTGTTAATTTTACTGAATATTTTTAAAGTTATAGCAAGAAAACACGAGGCAAAAATATTAGTTTTTTTTTATAAAAATGTCCATATCTCTATGAATGTTTAAGCTAGGCTTTCGAAATCTTATGCAGTGATTGCAATGATTGATTTTTTCCGTGCAGTATAAAATAATTACTTTAATTACTTATATATTGAATATATTTTCAATTTTTAAAGCAAACATTTTGTAATAAATTTTAATCTTCTCTAAAAATTTTGTTTCATCTTAGTGAAAATGTTTAAAACTATAGCAAAAAAAGTTTGACCAAAAAAATAGTTTTTTTTATAAAAATGTCCATATCTCCATGAATATCTAATCTAGATTTACGGAACTTTGTGCAATCATTAAATATAATAACCAAAATAATTGTTACAAGGTACAAATTTATTGCTACATTTTTCGGCACAGGGTGTTCAAAAACACTATTTTCGGTTTGTAATTTGTTGTCGGTTCCTCAAGAATCTGAAAGCCTTAAACATAATAGATAAATGTGCGAAATCACTATATATANAATGAGCCGAAACAAATTCAGTAAAAGTGAGTATAATTTTTCACACATGTCCTAATTAGTTTAAATAGATATGAGCCTTATATATATACCAAGAAGCCATTACATTATGACCACCCTCCATCTATAACAATGGTCTCACCCAGGAATAATGTTTTCATGGGGCACATTAGGACCCATAATCCTCATAGAACAATCCCTGACGTCTGTAAGCTACTTGAACATAGTTGCAGACCAGGTTCACCCATTCATGACAACAGTTTTTCCTGCGGGGGATGGCGTTTACCAACAGAATAATGCACCATGTCATAAGGATCGAATCGTCGAGGAACATTCCAGTGACTTTCAAGTTATGTCTTGGCCCCCAAATTCACCTGACCTTAATCCAATAGAGCATTTGTGGTCCTACTTGGAAAGCCAAATTCGTGCTGCCACGCTACCCCCTCGCAATGTGAGGAAATTGCAGGTCCAGTTGGTGAGCGCTTGGTACCAGATACCTCAGACTACCTATCAGCAGCTTGTGGAATCACTGCCACGGCGGATACTAGCAGTTTTGAGGGCTAAAAGTGGACCTACATGTTATTAGCAGGGTAGTCATAATGTAATGGCTCTTCGGTGCATGTATGAAGCTTAACATGGCAAAGATGGGATAGTGATGATAAAAAAGACCGACACACTTACCAATTTATCCCAAAAGTCCGCAATCGAAAAATCTACTCTAACTTTTATATCAATCAATTTCTAACTAACCATGGAACCCAAGGTAGTTATCAGTCATAATTGTTCGGAAAAGATCCGAACTGCAAAGTTTGTAAAACTTATGAAGCTATCGAACACATACTTTACACATAAATTTTTCACGAGAAATTTCAACTTTGATACCATTAAAAGAAACTGGAATTAAAAGAAACTAATCAAAGGAATTGAAGATATTTTTAAAAGACTTTCTGAAAACAAAATGGAGGATCTGGCCTGAATCGATCCTTCAACAGTATTCCCTGGATGCCCCGAAATAGGGGCGGGACAGGGTAAAACCGAACTATGTATATATGAAGCTTTTTAACATAAGAGATAAATTTTGGTAAAATAAGAGATGAATTGATTAATTTTGAAATGAACTTAGTAGGTCGACGGCATAACACAGGGCTCATCGCAATGAGCCGAAACAAATTCAGTAAAAGTGAGTATAATTTTTCACACATGTCCTAATTAGTTTAAATAGATATGAGCCTATTTCAACAAGTCTTAAAGAACGAAAGGTTATTCTGAAAATACTGAAGACGTTCAAATCGAGACTGGCGAATTACAAAATGCTGGCAATATTTGCTAAGATCCTGATTTTTCAGTTTACTTACTACATTTATATGAAGATTTTAATTTAAGAGAAATATTTTGCTGATAAAAAAATTAAAAAAAAATATTTTAAACTTTATATTTTTCCAAATTTCTTCCCAGAGAGTAAACGATTAAACTCATGTTTTTTTAAAAAAAAATTAAAGTTCAAATCTATGAATTTCATATTTTAAGATAACTGTTCTACACTTAACTTGGAAAAATAAGTCAGTAATGCTTAAAAATATCGAAGAAACTTCTATTGATTTGCTCTTTATTTATTCTTAAGTCGTTCGTAGTCATAGAGTAAATCCGATTTTATTCTCCTCCCTTCCTTTTTTGGCACTTCCAACTTAAAGAAGCATAGTCCTGTTATTTTGCACAGATAAATTTCTCAGAGGTATTCTAAAAAAATGATTTTTGGAGCAACTTTTTATTTTTATTTTAATGGTTGTTGTTGAACATCTTTGCTTGCTTACAGTAAAAAAAGAAAGGATTTTTTGTTTGCATTTTAAATGTTATTTTTTCACTGAAGTGACGCCCAAGAAGACCTAAAAAGATCAAAAAGTGTTATATTTTTTTCACGCTAAAGTTTGCATATAACGTAAAACAATTTATGTAAATTAAATTGCTCAGTTTTGTTACTCAGTTTTTCTACTGCCTATTTTGTTTTATTTAT
Source organism: Parasteatoda tepidariorum (assembly GCF_043381705.1). Classification (NCBI taxonomy): domain Eukaryota; kingdom Metazoa; phylum Arthropoda; class Arachnida; order Araneae; family Theridiidae; genus Parasteatoda; species Parasteatoda tepidariorum. Next base: position 83,606,328 of record NC_092214.1, read on the forward strand.
AAATTTTTATTCAAATATTAAACTTCAACCTTTATAACAGCGCTGTTAAACAATTCAAAAATTAAAGATACGCATAAGTGTTTCAACTCTGCATTGTTTTTACTATGTACAAGGTAACCAATAAGTTCTAATGAAGTTTAAAGCAAAAATTTGCTAGGGGGAATTAAATTTATTATGATTTTGATATCGCCAAAAGAAACATATTTAAGGTCAATAAGGCAAATGGGTTGGAATGATTTCATCAATTAACTTTTTATAAGCTTTATGGTCTTTTATCAAAACTGGTGCAAGCAGAACGTTTAACAAGCATGGAATCTCTTCCCTTAGTTCCTGCATAATAATTCAAAATTGATTCTAATTTCTACGTTTTACATTATCAAGTTTTGATAGCACTTACCGCAAGCAAAATAATCGAAGAGAATAAGATTCAGAGAGCTCAGGGGCACTTCATCTTCTAGCAGAAAATCAGTCAAATTGCCTCTGCCCCATTACGTATAAAATTCGGAGTTTGAGGAAGATCATCATCTTGTGTCATTTGTCTCCGTGCATAGCTTTAAGATTGGGTAAAATAATTTTCCCCAACTTACTTTTTTATAGATTTCAGCACAAATTTCACGCCTTCATCGATGAAAACTGATGCTACTTTTCCGCGTTTTGAGACAGTTAACCAAAATATTATGGAAATTGCGTGTAACTATTTCTGATATTGTGGTGGGTCTTAAATTGACACTGATGGAAATTTATCATTTTTAAAGATAGTGGGGTTGTTCCAGAACAAATAAAATTTCGATTGGGGAAGAAAGACTCGTTTCAGTTCCGTCATGAGTGAATTCTACAGCTTTTTCACATTCTTTTTTTTTCTTATTGCAAATGCATTCTTGTTATTTGAAAAAAATACACAAAGAAGGAGTTTTAAACATTTCATAAGAATTCGTTAAATTTCTCCATATACTTGGTCCAGGAGTTATCTTGACATCTGGATTGGATTCTAGATTACAAAGCTACGGAGTTGAATATTGGTAGCCGTAAACTCAAAATCTGGTCTGCTGTTCAATGACGGTTATAAAATATAAAAATGAAAATGTCCAAATTGTATGCTTTCTATTCCAAGCTAAGCACTGGCAAAAGTGGATTGCCGTAGGCAGAACACAACTGACTAGTCAGCGAGCATATGAACCAATATTTTCTAGATGTCTATGCACGGTTTGCTTTGAAACTGTAGTACCTGTAGCAGCAGATAGCTGACATGACAGGAGAGGCTCCACCTGCTTCTTTTGGCGATTACTGCCAAATGCCTGTCTTCATTCGGTGTTGTAACTTGGGAGAGACCTGTACTGTAACTTCTACTAGTATTTATATCATCTTGGAATCGTTACCAAAGACTAGAGACAACACTTTGGGCAATTCCAATTTCTTTGGATACTTCCACTTGAGTTAAGTTTGCCAATAATTCCACCACGTTAGAAATCATCCAATTTCATCTTCTGTGTCATAACTATTCGGTTATGGCACTGGGCAGCTTTTAGAAGGCTTGTGAACAATTTTGCTTCTTTGCTAGTATGCCCCTCTCTTACTCTATCGTCATCGTGACGAACTATCTGGTGGCTTAGTTTAATTTGCATATTATTCTTGAAAATGTGTGTGATAGTTCTACAGCTGAAATGTTTACTTTAGACTTCGATTTCCGGGTAATTCTGAATTAATTTACGGAAAGGAATGTATATTGGAGCTGTCTTTTTCAAACTCCGAAAAGAATTTTTTTAAATTTAATTTATTAATTCTTCTTCATTTTTACATGAAAAAGTATAAAAAGAATTTATCTTTCAAATTATTTATCAAAAAAATTGTATAATTACCAATCAAAAGAAAAAGAAATAAGGTATATTCAAATAAATTTTGAAGGGTAGATTGAGAGAATCACAGTTAATGTAGATCATTTTTAGCCAAATAAATTTTGTACGAGTACATGAAAAAGTAAATGATTTTCTGAATAAGATTCTTCTTGTGAAAACAAATTGAAATAGATTCTATTTTGTATTAAGGCTATCATCAACTTAAAATCTATGTTTCAAATATACAATTTCTTTTTTCATTTATATTTAATTTGCATAGAAATTTATGAGAAAATTGTAGTATCAAAAAAGAATACAGGATTGGAAAGAGATAAATTGTTATCAGCTCTTAGGTATAAAATTGAGATAAGAGCGATTGAAAAAGTTAGTAAATAATTGTGATACTAAGAAAATAACAGAAAATTTCCACTTTTCATTTTAAATCTTATTGAAAATTAATGGTGTGTTATTATAGAGTCAACTAATAATTAACAATTCTAAATTTAATAAGTACAATGAAATAAGGAGAGAAAAAACTGATAAGAAAAAATTTAAATACGAACATTTTGTAAAAGGGAATGAATATTTTACTTAAAAAATGTAATGAATTACAATAACGTTAAAAATTAATTTTACTGACTTTTTTTTCTCAAAATTTTCAGGAAAGTAATGTTAAAAATATGTAAAACTGAAATCAATAAATAGTCTATAAGTAATGAGTACAACTTGACAAGAAGAAAAAAGAATGATAAGAGGCAACTTAGATATACTGAGAAAAAAGTGGTCAGAATTTAAAAAAATTTACCGTGTTTCTTGCTCAATGGGTATACCAATAAGCTTAATAATTTTTATTAAGTAAATATGTGATAAGAAGAAATATAATTTTGAAAACCAGAACTTACGTTAAACCGTTCCATATAAACGGAAAAATTACCAAATGAATGGTTTAAATACCGTATATTTAGATTATTTCAACGAGATTTATATTTCTTTTTACCAGAAATGCCATTACTATATAATACGGTAAATTCACCAAAAAATTTAAAAAAATTTCCAAAAATATGATTTAATCAAAAGTTAAAATTGTTTCTTCTCAAGATAATGAATGATTTAAATATAATGGATGATTTTAATATTGGTTATTTTATCCAGAATTATTGTTCTTTTCTTACCAAAAATGTCATTAAAATGTAGTACTGTAATTTTACTTGAATTTCTTTCTCCGTGTGCGAAAATAGGATAAGTACGCTTGGATAAGTTAATCATTATGCAAGAACAACAACAACAAAAAACTAAAATAAGGGAATTTCAATTTTAAACTTTGCTAGAAAATAACAGTAAGAAAATGTAAAATTGGTGTCATTTCATAATTTTTAATTATATATGTGTAATCATATGAATGTAATGAGGCAATTAAAGGATGATAAGAAACAATTTAGACACAAAAATGAGATAAGAAGATAAGTGTCCTTATAGCCTTGTTGCAAATACGATGATATATATA
>NC_092214.1:83610163-83646577 GCF_043381705.1 Parasteatoda tepidariorum
AACTATGCCCACCTAATGAAGCCGCTTTGCTCCTGTGTACATATTGCGTCCATGCGAGATAGCTAACCTTTCAGTCTCATGATCGACAGGTCGGGGGTTCGATTCCCAACGTTGACGCCTCAATATTTCCTTTATTCCCTTCAACACATGAAGGGTTTCCACAGTCCTGCACTTAACATTTTGTAACCTTGAACTATTAGAAAGTTACGATATAGACGATTATTACGATAGATACGAAACGATTGTGCGACATGTACGAACTATTTGATATGCGATACTGTCATTCGCGCAAGGATGGAAGTACCATTAAGCTGCTTAACACAAAAGAGTCTAGTATTTCCTATCCTTAACGATAGGTGAAACAAACATATAAACTAATTAAATCACATTCCACAGTTCCAATGCTCATTACCTAATGAAAAGCATAGCTTTAATATCCAGTTCAATTTGTTTTTTACGGTCTTGAAAGCATGCGAGATGCAAATGATTTCAATACCGTTCTTTACCGTAACTTTTCGGTTAATTGGACGGACAGATTGCTGCCGGTTATTTCACTATAATTTTCAAATGAAAATTCTAGCAGTATAAAATAAATATTCATTTCAATGAATTATTATTTTTTCCTATTACCAACTAATTTGGAAAAAATTATTAAAACCTTTTAAAAAAATATCTAAAAACTTATCTAAAATGCATAGTACAATCTTGGTCCCAGCATTGGTTAAACAGCATTGACGCTAATTGGAATCTTTTTTGCCCTCCTATTCTAAATTGAAGGAATCGCATTATTAATTTAGAAAATACAGTAAATGAGTTTTTAACATACCAAAGAATTTTTCTTGTTGAAACTCTTAGATATAAAGAGGTTGTGATTACGTATTGAAAAACCGATTTTCGACAAAAGATGAATTACTTTTAATTAGAATGCACTGGAATGTCATTGACATGTGAAAGTTCTTTATACCAAGAAGAGGTTATTCTTTAGAGGAATTCTAAGAAAATAATCGCAAACAGCCCATAAAAACATGCTTAACGAAATAAAACGTTTGAAAATATATTTATATTTCGAACAACATTAAAATAATTTTTCAATTGTTTTGAAATTTTTTCAAAACAGTTCTAGTTTTCAGTTAAATTTTTTTAAATTTATTATTAAATATTATTATACAATATAAAATTCTATTTTTTAATTACGCAGCTACGTATGACGTACGTATTTTTGCGACGTTCCAATATATTTTTAATATTTCTTTTACTTTTGTAACGTATCTACCACTACAATTATTCAATTACAATTTACTAGTATATACAAGACATGCTAACTCGACTTTATGTTGGGGTACCTTTTCATCGATGAAGGTTGACATTGTCGAGAACACTCGTCCCACCTTAGTGACCCATACGTGATCTGAACACGCCTACTTTGACAGGAATCCCCACTTCCATTTGAACACGCCTACTTCGATAGATGGTTCACATTGAACAGTTGTCTTGTCATTTGTGACTGGGACATTGTCCTTATCGCACTGTTGTTACCCAGTCTCAATCACACAATACGTCGATTTGTAAACACTCTACTGCTAATGCCAACACAGAAACCTCCATGTCAGTGAACTTAATACAGCTCTCACGATCTGCACTCAAGGTCCGGTGATCTTAATACAGCTCTCCTTCCTTCGCACTAAACAGCAATAAATTAACTAATGGTATCTGTCCATAGAATTGTATCTCAGGAAAAAATCTGGAGGCGGAGCACTGTAGCCTTGTATATATAATTATTAAATTCCAATTCACTAGTATATAAGGCTTCCACTTCTAAGTCTTCCAAGACTTCTACTTCACTAGTATCTACGACCTCTTCCAATTCACTAGTATATAACGCGATTCTATGTTGAGGTACCTTTTAATAAAAGAAAGTTGATAACGTTCGCCCAACACCTTTACCTTAAAATTACTTTTACCCAAATTTATGATGGGGAAAATCTCAAAATAAAAAATAAATAGATAAAATAAAAATAATTTTTTTTTTTAATTTATACTAAAGTTAAACAATTTTCTAAGCAAAACTGGATTTAACATTTTGTCTACTCGAGATAAATTGCTGTTTTTTGCGGTAGTCACTATGTAAAGCTTTCAAACATAATACGGAGATGTACATTCTTCTCCATTGTGGTTACAGCATCAGAATATGGACAAAATGGCTCTGGGTTCGTCTCAAAAGACAACAAACAAAATCCTTCCTGCACACCGTTCACATTGGTGATCACGGACAACAAACGCACAGCTGTCTTACTGCTTGACAGATGGCATCACTACACTACTTCAACTCTTTCAACAATTTCCTTTAATTCGTTAAGCAAATCTCCTCAGTTTCAAACAACTTCAAAGCTCGAACTGAAAGTAAGACTTTATTAGCAAACGGTCAGACTTTATTAGCAAACGGCGACTGTCTGGGAAACATCCCTAAAGGATGATCCAAAGACATGCCATCACAATTTTTGATCATCTGCAGAGGGGATGAGACCCCAGCTTCAGAATCCCGACGAACTACACGCGAAGTCGAGCACTTTGCGCTTGAACAGTTTAACGAGGACCAATACCGCTCACCCTTGGTTCCTTCTCAGACTAATCAGAATGGTCACCCTCCCGCACACTGACCGCAACCAGTGATGCTTGACTTCGGTGATCTGCTGGGAACCGTGTCTTAACGATCAGTCCACTGCGAGACTGCTATGGATGCATACAATAAGAAATGCGCATTGTTACAAACAAATAGAGTTACTAGCCATAAATCTACTTTTGAGACGCATTGTATATTTATTATAATTCTCTGGGGGGGGATGCCTATCAAAAAATTAAGTTTCTTACGATCCCGAGGTGCCGTAGTAGTTCTTCCTCTTTTGCTTGTGTCAGGTTTCTCTTAAAGAGCTATTTGATAAGCTAATCTATCTTAACTTAATGAGTAATAAAAAAAAATAGGTTAAAAGGGACGTAAAGTGGCTTAGTCGTGGATACAAAGTACTCATCACTTCGAAAGTTTAATGAAATCGTTCACGTTTTGCACAGTATAGCCGATTTCGGCTCTTATACCATTAAACTCTACATTTAATGAAGCGAAATGTCTACGGGGGAATTGTTTCGAACTGACATTGTTGATGATATATCAGCGTAAGGATAAAATCTAAGGGAAACGTCCACAGATGGGGCACGTATCGTCAGATGGGGCAACTTTGTGCAACGAGGGGTGACTTTGTGCAAAATGTCATTTTTTCAATTTTTGCGTCGTGCCATCTGGGGGTATTTTTTTAAGCTCGGTATCAACGGATTTGAGTTGTCAACATACCGAACTAATGGTTTACCAAGAACAGGCAATGTAAACATCATCGTTCTTGAAAAATTGTGAGCTCCAGTTACAAACAGTTTCAAATTTTTTAACGTCGCAAAATCGGAGACTGGAAAGTGTGCTCGGTTGAAGTAATTCTAGTTATCCTGGCCAGGAAGGTAGGTTATACTTTAAAAGCCTTATCAATTGAGATCATGCATAAATGTTTGTTTTTAATTATTATAATGTCAGTTATTTAGTAATTAACAGTTTGCACAAAGTCCCCCCATCTGATGGTAGTTAAAAAAATGATAGATGAGTTTTTATATTAAAATTGTTCCACAGTTTTGTTAGTTACTAAAAAGATACTATGTTTTAGCTATTTGCAATTTAATTTTCATGAATGAATTTTTATTTTAAACTTGATTAGGCCAAGGGAATTGATTATTATTTTACTACTTTAATCCATTTAAATTTCCTTCTGTCTAATGTGAACATTTTAAAAAAAATCTGGAAAAGAGGACAAAAATACTGGGAAGTTGTTGCGCTGTATATTTCGTTTTAAACTCCAATAAAATTAGTTTCCTCTTTTTTGTTTTCCTATTTTGGGTTGCGGATTAATAATCCATTAATTACCTCGTAAATTATTTATTTCGACTCTAAGCATTATTGTTACGCATTAATAAGACAACTAAAGGACACTTCCTTAGTTATTATCAAGGCATTACTTAACAATTAGACTAAAAGAGATAGATAGCGTTTTTCTCCCAAAGCAGTATCGCCCTTTGCAATTTTTATGAAATATTTTTGAAATAATTTCGTTCGTTAATACTTAATCTTTGCATCTTTTAAATAAAAATCTTTGTTAAAGTTATTATCGAGGTGTTTTTCCGCCTCGTGTTTTTCAAATAGCATATCGTATGACGAGCTTTTGAATTGAGAAACAACAAATTAATTGATTCAATAATGTAAAAATGTGGGGCTATAAACTGTTTGTTTGAAATTTGATAGATCCGCTGTGGTGGGCTGCCTCTCAATGAGATTTCCCAGCGGTTTCAGTAGTTCATACAAATTCTACATCCAGCTCTCACCGACCACAGTGCAGCCGTAAAATATCCTCAGTGGTAGACGGATCATGGGGTAGAATTCCTTTGGCGTCGAGTTAACCATGGGAGGTTTCATAGTTTTCCTCTTCATATGACGCAAATGCGGGTTAGTTCCCTCACAAAGTCCTCCACAAAGACTAGTTTCTTCAAATGTTTGATTCAAGAGCTCTCTTCAGGGTTGAGTTCAAAATTACAAGACTACGGAGTTGAATATTAATCGTTGAAAACTCAGAATTTGGTCAGTTGTTCAACACTGCTTATCAAGCAAAATAAAAATTTGGTAATATTTTATATTTTTACCTCATTTTTTTCATTTATATTATAAAAAATATTGAATTAATATCAAAATTAAAATAAAATATCGCATTTTCATACATTTTTCAATAGATTGAACAGTTGATGGCTGTGTGAATGGCATGCCTTATCTCAGTTCTTATTTAAAGTACAGCTTCCTGATTTAAAACTACTGACCTAACTATAAGCGCGTATACTAACCTCAGTGGTTCACTCTTAGAAAAATTGGTTTACAGCTAAATAATAATTAAGTACAAATTTGTTGCAAATTAAAGAAGGTGCTAAATTATGTCACCGTTCAATGAAAACCGTAGTCCGTGTAACGTTAAGCAATACGATGATATAGGTCAAAATAGCACATAGGGGCCGTTCAAAAAGTGCGTACACAAAAATGGAGAAATTTTAAACCCCTCCCCCCCTTCGTACATTACCGTACATAAGGTCTTACTCCCCCCNGCTAAATTATGTCACCGTTCAATGAAAACCGTAGTCCGTGTAACGTTAAGCAATACGATGATATAGGTCAAAATAGCACATATATTAATCATCATAATTTAATCATCTTTTTATCATTTTGGTATTCCTTCAAGATATCAAGCATGCTTTGATTCTTGACTTAGGAGTTAAATTCCGTGTTTGCTTTTTGGGTAAATATTGCTGACGGAAATCCTCACATTTGTACATGTTGGTCATAGTAGGTCGTAAAATAAATTAATACTCATGTATGAAGCATTAGAATTTCTTGCGTACAAAGTAGCAAAAATTAATCATATTTTAAGATTCTTGTTTTGTTTGTTATAGATTTCAGGATATTTATTTCATTAATATTTATGGGGACATTATTTATCGTATTTGTATGTTGTTTATTGTATGATATTTTGCAAAACAAAATAAAATTAAAATCAAAATTTGAAAAAAAAATTTTTTTTCTTCTTCTTATTATTGAAGAGATTGGACTCTTAATGGATGTGTTAGCTCAAATATGATTACATAGTTCTAAAACTAATATTAGTAGTATAAAACTAAGATAATACAGTTTTGTAAAACAGCATTATTTCAAATATATTTAATTTTTTAGAAAGTAATTCTATACAGAAATATTTTTTTTTTAATTTACAGAGAAAAACTGTCAGCTGGTGTGATAATATAAAACCGTTTATTTCATTGAAAAAATATCGTTATTAAAAGCGGGTGCCTGTTTTTTAAGCAGTTAAGTAATGTTATTTTTACAAACAAACTTTGTAATTTTAACAAAAACTGTATCATTTTGACAAAAAATCTCGATAAAAGAACTATGTGGTCGCATTGGGGTCAATACGAACCTAGATCAGAATTCGCATGACCCGACGTGTTTCACGGATCACCACATTGGGAGGCAAGCGGTCTGTCCTCTGAGCCACAGCTTAAGTCCTTGGTTATGCAGAAAAATCTTAAACAGTCTTTAATCTATAAATGCTTTCTTTTTGAAATCATATTGAAATGTAAAAATGCTTAAAACTATATTGGCGCACTCCTATAAAAATGTATGGCAATTTAACTTACCGAAAAATGTTATCTAAAGGAGGATCAGGTAGGATACAATAAAGTCGAATCGCAATTTTATTTTTACGATGTCTAAAACCATAAAATAATTTCTGAAAAGTAAGAAAAAGTATAGAAAAAAATCGTAAAATGAGTTGAAAAAATATAAACTTGTCGTACACGGTAAGCAAAAGCTAGAATTAGAATTGACAGTTTTAATCCGTTTTTGATTGGAAAAAAAAATAGGAAATTTTTTTTTGTGATAAACAGCTTTAAATCGGCAAATATACAAGAAAAGCCTGTAAAAAATGGATTTTTTTTTACAACATGCCGGTAACAAAACAGAAAAAAAACTATCAATATTTAAACATTTTTTTGAGTTAAAATTATGCTTTTTTGGCAGTAGAATTCGCAGTTGTTTTTTACAGTGTAGAAATTCTAGAGAAAACTAAAAATTGGTGTTAAGTCAGTGCTATTTCTCATAAACAGCTCTTGCAAAAGTTTTATTCAAAAACTATTTGCTCATACTTTTATGATTCCGAACTTTAAGCAAATTTAAGTTTCTATAAAGCAAATTATTTATTAATCAAAAAATTCTTTTAATAAAAAACATTTCTGGCAAAAATTAAAATATTCTGAATGAAATAACAATATTTTTAGCCCATTCTCTTTATTTTTGAAAGAAAGAAAGTTGAAAATCAATAAGATACATGGATGAATTGACTCTTTCAATTTTAATCTCCAGGGGGAAAAGAAGAATGCTTTGTCGTTTTCCATTTGTGAAAAATGATTGGATAATATTTTCCGCTGTTGAACAATCGGGTGATATCTTTCACTAGTCTAAATATATATTAGAGAGATTTTTCAAAGGAAAAAAAGATGACTTTGATTTTATGTTTTATTAACAGTGAAGAAAAAGCTTTTCCTTAGAACATTTACAATTCATGAAAAAAAAGTACTTTAGGAATGATATTGAAACTTTACAATTTGTTAAAAGATGAAACAGTGACTATTAGAGAGTTATTCTTTTCAAAATAGGAATTCATGCTGCAAGTCATAAAAAAACATAAGAATTATATTTTAATGTTGAGTTATTACACTATGTGAAACGTCAAATCAGAGTCTATTTGAAACATTTTTGAATAAAAAAGAAAGATATTATGTTTTATTAATAGTAAAAAAAAACTTTTTATTAGGTGGTTTATGAAAAAATGTTAATAATGATGTTAAAATCTTACACTTTTTAATATAAATCGAAATTGAAGTGTAGGAAGACAACTTCACGGCACAGTTCTCAACAACGAGTAAATTATTGATAAGAAATTAACACCATTGACTGCTAAATTTTACCCATTTAGTTCCTTCAACGCTTTTCTTTTGATTGAAAATTGTTATTGCTGTTATTGTTAAGAACCATTGTTTTTAAAAATCGAGGATACATGACACTTTTGATTTCGTTGAAAATAGCTGGATATGCTCTTTATGTAAAATTATTCATGCGTTTATAATTCTTTAAAAAAAAAAAGACCAATGTTTTTTTTTGGGGGGGGGGAGGTTACAAGTGTAGATCCTCCGAAGTTTCGAGTAAAACACTTCCATTCGCAATATTTTTGGTGATATGACCAAAACCATTACTTTGTGTTCAACTGCTTCCACACTACTAATTAAGTCATAAGTACTTTCAGTGAACCTTTGCACCAAAGACAATTCAAAAATCTTCAAAATGTGGCTATTTTCTTAGACGATCAAAATCTACTTGTGCCAACAGTGAACCAGAGTGAAACAACAGTGAGCCAACAGAGAAATATACAATTCTGTGAATATATATACTAATAAAGAAGAAAGGGGACAATGTGGACATTTTTGATAATTTTATCCAAAAAAAAAAACATATTTAATATAGTTTTTTATTTATGAAGTAATTTCTTAAAAATAATTTGAACGAATACTTACATTCTGCTTTATATATGGAATTATTAAGTAATATTTTTAAAAAAGGCTAATTTTGACTACACGACGAACTATGGGGCTAAAGTGGATAAACTTAATAATTTTAGTGTAAATTATTTTAGTAGTAAAAAATTCCTCGAATAATTTTAGTAATGATTAGTACTATTACATTAGTAAATAGTAGTAAGTAGTGATTAGTACTATTATACTATTTTACTAGATAGTACTATTACAACTCGGAATGTTAGACTTAAAATCAAAATTTAAATCAATTTCTATCTTAGCCTTATTGGAGAATAAATATTGACCTTAAGAAGCAATTTGAAGTAGCAAGAAACTGAAATTTTTTAAACCTTTTAAGGTCATTAATTTTTCACTAGAAGTTATAAAAGTTTTAAAATGCAAAAAAGGGCATATTTGCATTTTTTGTACAAAATTTTTTATAAATTTTAAACTGTTAGTGAAAGGTAGCATTCCTATCTTTTGCGTAAAAAAATTACTGGAATCAATACCTCTCTTGCCTGGATAGCAATGTCAGAAGCACAAACATGTATGAGTCATAATTCGCTGTGTTTCAATATTAAACTTAAATAAATTCTTAACTTTTATATGCATCAACTTCGGTGCGATTTCTTTCAAATTACCTTAAAAATTACATCAGAACCATATTATTTGTCTAAATAGCAAACAATACCTTTTACTCGCGTTTTCTTTCTCTGTCTCAGTTAATTCTAGCTAAAGACATACGTTCTCTTCGGGGAAAGGTATTAATATTGGGTCACATTTTTTAAAAATTATTTACTGTTTCCCCATACCTATTTTTGCATTCAATTACTAAGGTACAGGCCTCAAAGTGCATCTAAAAAGTGAATCAGCAACTATAAATCTGTTAATTAATTTTGTTTCTGCTATACTTAAGGTCTCTTTTACACCCAATTTTATACTTGTCTAAATTTCAAGAGGTCAGTTAATGACCTTGACAAAATTTCAGTTTCTGGCATATTTAAGATAAATTTTAAAATCACGCAAAATGTACTGCAAATATACGCATGTCGGCTATTTTTAGGTATTGCTTATTTGTATGTATTCACAGAATTGTATATTTTTGTGGCTTACTGTTTGCACAAGTATATTTCTTCTGTCAAAATCTTAGAAAATAACCTGATTTCGAAAATTTTTGAATGACTTTTGATACAAAGGTCCACTGAAAGTATTTATTTCTCAAAAGTTAATGTGAAAGTAATAGAATACAAATACATACAGTAATACATACAGTATTAGCAGTTAAAAAAAATTTTTGGTAACACTTCAATGTCCTGGAATTCGGCGATTATATTCGCAACAATTGTGTTTTCTGCTCTTGTATTGTCTTGTATTGTATTTCTGCTCTTTGGTAATAATGCTTTCTTGAGAGACAAAAAAAATTTTTTTTTTTTTTTTATTGCAATCAAGTTAAAATAAAAGTATACGGGTCGTTACATTGGTACTTAACCTCCTAAACGTTTTGATTTTTTTCTCCGATATTTCGAATCTACATAAAAATAAATTATTTACACGTCATTTTTATACAATGAACAGAAACGTATGGTCAAATTTCCTGAATATGGTGCAATTTACCGTGTTTCTAGCTCTATAGGAACACCAAAATGTTTAATTTTACCGAAGCGCTTTGGTAATGATTTTAGTAAAATTAACAATAAAATTTGGTTTTATAACATGTGATAAAATTTTGTGAATGGAGTAAAGTCTGGTAATTTTGTCATGATATTTTAATTCCTGATATTTTTATTAAATCTACTTTTCATTTCTATATTATTTACTGAATGTGTGGTAATACGAATTTTCAGTGCATTATATTTTGGTTATAAATACATTATATTTTGGTTTTATTAGCTGGAATTATGTTTCTTACCCGAAATGTCCTTACCATACAGCACGGTAATTTTACCAGAATTTTTTATTTCCATGTACCTCTCCTACATCCAAAACATATTTTGTTACCTTCCTTTTAGACTGGTTTATAATACACAGTATGTTAAATTATTATAAACTATATTGTTGTCAGAACAAACTAAGTATCATTTTTATTTCCTTATTTATTCTCTCAGCCAGATAAGAAAAAAAAATTATCAGCTTTAACCATTTATTGTTTCCTGACAAGCATTTAATTTCATTCGAATGCTGTTTATGAAAGTTTTGAAATAAAGCAACGGAACTAAATTAATGCTCTTTCAGATTTTAAAAGGGAAGCCTCCTAATCATATGCATGATCTACTCTTTTCAATTTATATATTTACATACACTGGTTTATTAGAGGGAATTTAAATGAATAAAAAATGATAAAGGAATTTCACGATGATGAGTAGCGTTATTATCTCATTAAGTAATCTAAAAAATTACTAAACTAAATAATTCTATATAGTTTTAAGATAAATATTTTGAACTTTTTTCTTTTGTGAGACATTGAGAATAATTGCATATTTTAGAAAATGATTCAGTGGAAATGCTTAAAGATATATCACGTAGAAGCAAACAATAAATTTACTGCAATCTGAATAAATAAACTCTGTATCTGAAAAATCTGAAAAATAATAAATAAACTCTGATAATAATTTGTGCTCTTTGAAAAATATTATGTAATTAGTTCTCGCATTTTCTACACTGAGGAAAAAATATGGTCAAAACTACCTGAATATGGTAAAGTGTTTCTGCTTTATGAGAACATTCATGAGAATCTCGGTAATTTTTAACGAAACACTTTGGTAATAATTTTGGTAAAATTAGCAACACAATATGTTTTTTTTTATGTTTAATAAATATTGTAACGTTTTTGTAATTTTATCATAATACCTTAGAGTATGCCATAAAAATCATTTAGTTATTCGGTTAAATTATTTTCCAGTTTTGTATTTTTTACTAAACGTGTCGTAATAAAAACTGTAATTTTAAAAACCTGAATTTCCGGCAAACTATTGCCTTATTAACAAAAACATTACCAAATGAGTGGTTTAAATACTGTATATTTTGGTTTTATATATCAGATTTACAGGTTTTTTTAACCAGAAATTTCATTATTATACAGTACTGTAATTTTACCAGAATTTCTTTCTCTGTCTTTCAATCCCATTGTGTATTCACATCTTGAAATTATAACGCGCCGATCAAAATAGTAATATGCAGTAATTTTAAAAGTATGAATAACTACTAATTGTATATGTAGTAATTTTAAAAATATTAATAACTAAATATATTACAACAGCAGTATAAAAAAGTAATTCCTCACTGAATGATGTTGGTATTTAGACTATACATTTTTAAGGAGTTGGCAAAAATAAATAAATAATTTGAGTAATTTAAATGCTTACATAAAAATACGGCTGTAAAATTATTTTTAAAATGCTTAAATTTTATTTCTAATAATAAAACAATATATATAATTTTTGAAATAAAATAAATTTTTTCAATTTTCTTGAAAATAAAAATAGAAAAAAGCTTTTTTAAGTATCTAAATACATAACGATTGTGATAAAAAATTCAAATGCTTTTCCTGCTTGAATATTACATAAAGTGCTATCTGCAAGCAAAATGCTATTCCCTTCAAACATGAATGTTTGTATACCGTCTATGTTACTTTTTTTTAGTTCTCGTTAAAAGTCAGAAGCCATATTATTGAAGATTCGGAAATCTTTCAGATATTTGTTGTGATAGATGCTTTAAAATTGCAATACACTTCTGCCAAGAGTAATTTTATGCTATGCTATATATAGAGAGGGAAAGGAACTTTCATATCAAAATGAAGCATCGTTTAAATAAAATAATAATTCTGAGAATATTTAATATTAATGAAACTATATAATACCATCAAAATCATTTTTCGAAACTTTACACATTGAGCATTAGTATCAGTATTGTACAGTGTTCTAAATATTTATATTATTTTACTACATGTATATATTATAATTATTATTATTATTATTTTTATTATTATTATTAATTTGATAGTTTACATAAATGTCTTTTGCTATCCCTTTGTCTATGTGGCTATAATAATTCAATATAAGCAAGCACAAATTTTTAAGGATATAATCGTGTAGGTTGATAAAGAGATAGAATCTTTTCTTTGTTAGTATTTACAGTTTCAACTTATTCAAAGTTATACTTAATGTACAGTGCGCACAAAAATATACGAATCACCCTGAATAACTTTTGATCTAATGGTCGGATCTTCACGTCGTTCAAGGTCAGAATCTTCATGGTTCGTGGAGTAGACCTCAAATATGCTAATTAATTAGATCATTTTAAGTTAGGAAATCAGACACAAAAACGTACTCTGAACATACCTACTTTATGATGGATTCGTATTTCTGACCTCAAAAATATAGCGGGCAACCACAATCTGGGAAGTATGATCCCCATGGTTCGGATAGGAGATTGATCTAAAGTTTGGATCCTTAAATGCTAATTTTACTTTCTTACGCATCTAGACAACTTTTTAAGCGAATTGAAGAAATTTGCCAAAAATTATAGATTTCATTTATCTAAAGGTTAGTAAATATTTATTAATTTTTATTATTTTATTTAATAATAGTCGCAGAAATTCTGAATTATAAGTTATGCAATATTTCCCTCATTTTAAATCATGTAATTTTACATGGAAAAATGCAAAATTCCAGTGAGTACGATCGAAGGTTCTTGAGAAATTGAAATTTAAGCTTATGACCTTTTTAAAATTTGAGGTTGAAGTGTGGGGATTTAAAATTTTATTACTAGGGGTGATCCCTTTATTTTTTGAGCTCTGGACGTATATTAGCGCATATCCCATACACATTTTTTGATAATAAAATATCTGCGTATAATTAAAAGGGCATAATCTGATTTATTTCATATTAAAGAAATATTGACAGCAGCGGCGAAGAACAGAGCACAGGATTATTTTCCTTACCTCTTTCGTATGTTCCTGCATTATAAATATATATAATTAGACTATTAAAATGGTTCAAATTAATTCAAGTACAAAAAAAATGGAAATATAGCTCGTATACTCTATACTTTTATGATATTTTGTCTTAATAAATGTGCTGCGAAATTCTGAACCATATAAAGAGTTTTATGTGACAACTCTATGTATTGAAGTATTTAAAAAAGTTACAAAATTTCCCAAAATTTCAAATTTTCTTAAGGAACAAAAGATTTATTATAATAGGAAGCAAAGTTACTTAACAATTTATGAAAACAATAATCTTTAACGATGATACTATATTCTTAGCATGAATATAATCCTTTCTTTAAAGTCATAAATAATGTTCAAAAAACCGAATTTCAAGTTTTGGAATTGAAATACCTGTGAAAGTCTGTTCTCTTGCAAAGTTTGGTAATGATTTATTTTGAAAAGATTTTATTTGACAGGCTTCCACTTTTCTAAAAACTAATAATCTGTTAACAAATTTGACAAGTGGTAAGAAGGTTGGAAATGTTTGGCTAATATTATTATAATTTCATAAAGAACATTACAGTTAACAGGAACTTTATTTCAAACTTGAGACATCTTTCTTCATCTTTCATTGCAGTTTTTATTAATATTTTAATATTTTCTTATAATTTTTTGGTTTAAATGAGAAATTTGATACTAATACCAAGTCAAATGATAGGTGTCAAAGTTTCGAAAAACATATACATATGCTAAGAAATATTTATGAAACATTTTTAAAAAGCATTTAATTTTGCCCTTGCCCTTCCAGATAGTTAACACAGGTGTCGCTGAAATCGATGATGTTGCAAATACGATATGGGGCGTTTTAAAAAACTCTGTATAGCCTTGTCTTCTTCGAAAAGCAAATACATTTGCTAAGAAATGGGCATAAAATATTTTAAAAAAATATTTTATTTTGTCCTTGTCCCTCTATATAGTTAACAAATTGTCGTTAAAAACGATGATGTTGCAAATACGATATGAGCGGATTAAAAAATTCTGTAAAGCCTACATTTAATGTATACTATTGCTTTCTTCGGTTATAGTTATTGTTCTCCATTGCTTTCTAGTCATTATTAAGAGCTGCTTTTGTGGTGATCATTCGGTGGACACTTTAATAACTTTTCATCATTTTTCGGTTTAAATGAGAACTTGTATACTAATACCAAGTCAAATCATAAGTGCCAGAATTTCAAAAACATATACATATGCTGAGAAATATTTATAAAACATTTTTAAAAAATATTTCATTTTCTCCTGGTCACTCTATATAGTTAGCACAGATGTCTTTAATTTCGATGACATTGCAAATATGATTTGAGGGGGGTTAAAAAAATTTGTATATCCTACATTTAATACATACTCTAGTCTTCTTCGTTTAGAGGAATTGCTCTACATTGCTTTCTAATTATTATTAATAACTGTTTTTGTGGGGATCATTTGTTGGACTCTTTATTAATTTTTTATAATTTTTTGGTTCAAATGAGAACTTTAATACTAATGCCAAGTTAAAGGATAGGTGCCAAAATTTCAAGAAATATATACATATGCTAAGAAATGTTTTTAAAACCTTTCTAAAAAATATTTTATTTGGTCCTTGTCCCACGATATAGTTAGCACAGGTGTCGCGGAAATCGATGATGTAGCAAGTACTACATGAGAGGGGTTAAAAATTGCTGTATAGTGTTTATTTAATGTATACTATTGTCTTCTCCGGTTATAGTCATTGCTCTTCATTGCTTTCTGGTTATTAATAGCTGCTTTTGTGGGGATCATTCGGTGGACACTTTATGAATTTTTTTCAAATTTTTTGGTTCGAATGCGATTTTTGATACTAATACCAAGTCAAAGGTTAGGTGTCAAAATTTTGAAAAACATATACATATGCTAAGAAATATTTATGAAACATCTTTAAAAAAATATTTTATTTCGCCCTTGTCCCTCCAGATAGTTAAACAGGTGTCACTGAAATATATGATGTTACAAATATGATATGAACCGGGTTAAAAAATTTTGAATAGCCTACATTCAAAGTATAGTATTGTCTTCTTTGGTTATAGTCATTGCTCTTTATTGCTTTCGAATTAGTATTAATAGTTGCTTTTGTGGGGATTATTCGGTGGACACTTTAATAAATTTTTGGTTTAAATGAGAACTTTGATACTAATACCAAGTCAAAGGAATGGTGTCAAAATTTTGAAAAACATATACATATGCTAAGAAATATTTATAAATCATTTTTAAATAATATTTGATTTTGTCCTTGTCCCTCGATATAGTAAGCTAAAATCAATGATGTTGCAAATACGATATATGGGGATCTTGATCATTTGGTGGACACTTTAATAATTTTTTATGATTTTTTGGTTCATATGATATCTTTGTTACTAATACCAAGCTTAAGAATATGTGTCAAAATTTCGAAAAACACAAACATTTGCTAAGAAATATGTATAAAACATTTATAAAAAAAATTTTAGTTTTTTTGCCTTGTCCCTCTATATAGTTAACAAAGGTGTCGCTAAAATTGATGATGTTGCAAATACGATATGTGGCGTTTTAAAAAACTCTGTATAGCTTTGTCTTCTTCGAAAAACGAATACATTTGCTAAGAAATATGTATAAAACATTTTTAAAAATATATTTTATATTTTCCTTGTCCACCTATATAGTTAACAAATTTGTCGCTAAAATCGATGATGTTGCAAATACGATATGAGGAGGGTTAAAAAAATCTGTATTGCCTACATTAATGCATACTCTTGTCTACTTCGGTTATAGGCATTCCTCTCCATTGCTTTTTAATTATTATTATATATATTATAGATTTCGAAATGCCAAATTTGTAAAAATTGATAAATTTATATTGAACATTTTGAAAAAAAAGGAAGTAATTAATGTTAGTATAAATATTTTAAACGTCTTTTATATAACGTCTAATGACAATGTTTGTATAACAAAACGAAATCTTTTGACAGAACTTTATCCAATTTTATTATTTATTATAGTTAAAAATTTACATTATTATGTTACTTATGAAGAAATTAACATTTCAATTATGAAAGACACTTTGAATGCTCAATAAAATCTAGATAAAGCCATCAATATGTCAACATTGGCTCCTATGTACTTGTATTGTTAGGATGTTATAGTTTTTTATCTCTTCTCTTATCTGAACTATCTGTTAAAAAAGGAAAGTGTAAGCTTTTGTTTTGATTGCTGCTTGCAGCAACAAAATTTCATGCACGACATTTGATCAATTTTATGGTAACGTTGTTTTTCTTTCATAAAATTAACACAGTAGTTCTATAGTAGTAAACGGAGAAAAAAAATTTGGCAAAATCACTTTCAATAAAAAGGATTGATTATATCAAGGAAAAATTTTTGGTGCTTGAAGATATTATTATTTGTTGAAGAGGTTCGGTGGATTAACATGAGTTGAAGATGTAATTGGTGTATTTCCAATTGTCCATATTTTATTTCGGAGAGATGTAGGCAAGCAATTATTTAACAAAAACCATAAATTGCTTAACACTAGAAAGACTGAAATACCTATATTGCCCAAAAGCAGTCAAAATGACTGCATTGTGAAAGAATAAGTAATAAGCAAAGACATTTGCTTAAAATTAATGTTTAATATTTTTTATATTATTTACAGTTATATAACAAGTTATTAGTAAATATTAACAATAGACAAAATTATATGTTGTNAAGAAATTGTGTCATTATATACATCATTGTTTTTCTAATTGAAATTAAAAAGCAGTCAAAATGACTGCCTTAGGCAATCTAGTGTCAATAAAGAGTCAAATTATAATAAATAAATAAGAATTATTTTTTGAAATTTATGTTGAGCTCCAAAGTAAGAATTTATATCACTTCATTAATATTAATATACATTATCAAATTATAAATTAATAAATTTAGAAAATCGCCCAGAAGAAGTAGGGCTAAGCTGGCTGCAGGGCTAAGCCTAACAGGACACCTCCGTTCACCATGAAATCAAAAATGTGAGTGATGTGTACGTTAGTATAGTTTTCGCTAAAGAAAGTTAAGGAATCCAGGTATTGACTATTAATTGATTAAATTTAATACCAAGGCTCTTTTTTTTCAGCCTTACACATTCAAATGTGTCGGCGGAAAAAACGCGTGCGAAATGACCGAGAATTTTTATGAAATCAAAATATGAGCAGCCATATAACGGTCTTCAAATTCTATGCTAATGTGTTAGGCAGATGTAAAAGGAATCTCTAAAAATAAATTTTATTCTGCACTCAATTCAAGTCTGTAGTATAAAAAGATTACAGATTTTATTAATGATTTTTATTTACTCAAAACGGATTAAGTATGATAATAATTTGGTTTTTAAAAATTAGGAAATATGTAATGCATATTTTAGCATAACAATCACCATACGTGTATGGTATAAACATTTCTAGTGAACGAAAGAACAATTCTAGGAATTAAACCAAAATATAAGGTATTTAAACAATTCATATGGTAATTTTACCGTTTATTGCTGGTGCGGGTTAAAGGAAATTTTGCTTTTTAAAACTATGGCTCTTATTACAATACATTTAGTAGCAAATACGAATCATAAAAGTAAATTTAACCAAATAAATGGTTTTTATGCCATGCTCTAAAATATCACGATAAAAATTGCCAAAATGATCTTCAGAATTATTAGTCATTTTACAATTTATTTGGTAATTTTAACTTTTTAATGTCTCTGCTTCCTACCTAATCGATGTAACAATCTATTATTTACACTTCAAAGGTTTATCTAAAATGCAGTATATTTAAATGGTTGTTAGAAGTTAGATGACTGTTAATTATTTCGTATTCTAATAAAATTTCTGAATCATAACAAGGGCTAAAGGGACAAGAATGATGGCTTCAAATGTTTAATTAAACTGTTTTAAAGATACTAAACTCAAGTATATCATACTATGGTGATTATTTTATCCATCTTTTCTGAAGTAGTGAGATTTAATTATTTGTTTGCGTACATATGTTGGTTTCTTTGTAAATACAATCTACAGTTTAATATATTTTTTCAGTTTGTGAAACATACGTTTTTTCGATAGCCATTTTTTGCTATGATTCGACGTTTCAGTTTTACGTAAATTTTATGAATGCCTTGTAAAATTAATATGTATTTTTGAAGAGAAATTTATGGTTCTCTTCTACCTGGGAAATAATTATCGGCTTAAATTTGTAGTTTAATGACATTAGTTTTTATAATCGGTTATTTCTAGTAGATATTTGTCTTTTTTTATTTTACATTAATGGAATTAAGATACATTTCTTATTGATTAGTAGTTTTATGAGGAAATAAATTTTATAATTAACTATGCCACATTTCTTTCGCGAATTTAGATAAATGTGCATGCATTCGTTATTATTGCAATCAATCTGAAATTATCAAATAGTAAAATTAATAAAATAAAAACTTTATTTTTTGTTCGTTGCTGTTTGGCTAGACGCATCTACAATTTAGGTTGAAAAGAGAGAACAACGTGCTAAAATTCGCATTCTTTAGAGTTATCATTTTGCCAATGACACGCATTTTGGAGAGCTATTTTTTCTTCATCTCTCGAAAAAAATTCTTTCTCCGAAACTTACTTATGTTATGCGCGAGTGAAAAATGTCCATTAGTCTTTGTCTAGTCTGATCTTTCTTTTCCGAGATAAACTGCCAAAACATTTGCACAAACAAAAACAAAAAAATGTTCGTTATGAAATCAAGCATTTTAAACATTTTTCAAGCAATCTTAATGTAATTATGAAGTGGGTGTTCAATTTGTATCCTGATGTAACCCCAAGTCAACTAAAACGAAAGAAAACAAGTTCAAACTTAAAGCGTAAAAATAATCGGTTGATTTTTTACCAGTTCATGTTAAATTGACTATGTAATGGATTTAAAAAAAAAACTTCTTATAATTCTCAAACTTTCCCTTAATTATTTTATTCCTCTTCTCTTTTCCGGTGATTGTTTTAAAATTCGAGATAATATCTTTTGAAATTGAAATTAAAAATATATGATATGTTTTGTTAAAAAATTTTACTTTCATTGTAGATGTAGATTAACTTAAAACTAAAAAATGCATTTGATTCCTTCACAATAAAAGATGGAACTCGGAGATTATTCATTCATATCTTTAATTTGTGTAGCTTTGAAATACTATTTAATATCATAATTGGACCAACTGCAAATTCTAATAGAAACTACAAATTTCCAGAATTTACATTAAAAAATTAAGTTCTAAAAAATAATGAAATAAGAGAAATTACCGTTTTCAATGTATGACTGTTTAGTGCTTTGTAATATATTTATATGCTCTGAGATTATTTATACATAAATTTAATTTGTGTAACTTTGAAATTCTATTTGTAATCATAGTTTCACCATGCGCTGACTCCACTACAAGCTATTAGTTTCTAGAAATTGATTTTAAAAGAAACAATTTATAAAAAAAATAATCAATTAATAAAAATACCGTTTTCGAATGTTTAGTTTTTTAAAAGCTCTGTAATCCACTTTCTATGCTCTGAGATTTTATGCATAAATTTAATTTGTGTAGCTTTTAAATACTATTTTTCATCATAATTTTACCATTTACTGATTCTGCTGGAAGCTATTAATTACCATAAATCACACTTAAAAAAAGTCTGAAAAGTAATTAATTCATATAAATTACAGTTTTCAAATGTTTATTTCTTTAAGTTCTGTAAATGTTAATTGTAATGCTAAACTCTGACCAATCCTTAAAACTTAAAACTAATATCTAATTTACAGAATTGAAATTTCTCCGTAATTTACTCAATTTTAATACAATCAAAAAATTATTATTTTTAAACAAAACTTTACGCAGAAAGTATACAAAAATATGCGAAATCAATGGCAATTATAGTTGAGCAAAAATAATTTTAAATATCTTTTAAAAACATCAGTAATTTCTCTACAATTGCTTAATTTCATTTTTGCTTTAATTTTTTAATTCGCCGGTTGCCATATCAATAAATTAAAGGAAACTGTACAATTTTATAAGTATAAACTTTTATTTTTCGTTTGCACTGAAAAAAAAAAGTATAGTCAAAACTGCCAGAATATGGTAAGTTTTAACTTGTTTTTGGCGCTATGGGAACATCCAAAGATTAGAAATTTAAACTGAAGCCCTTTGGTAATTATTTTGGTAAAATTAAGAATAAAATATAGTTTTAAAATCTGTGACAAAATTCGGTGATTTTATCATAATAATTTGCTTAAAAATCATTTATTCTCTGAAATCTCTGAAGTTTTTTAATGTATACTTACTATAACTTTTAATGTTTTAATGTAAACCAGTCATAAACCAGCATTTATTATTTTTGATTTGATTTATACTTTTGGACGTCAATATTTTCTCTTAATTGGGTTGCCAATGACTCAAAGTTCAAATGACCTATGAAAGCACATATGTTTTACTGTTTAATTACGCTAGTCTCATATTGATAAGAAAAATTATTTGAAAGAAGAATCTGTAACAACCAAAATTTATAAAAAAAATATCTTTTGTTTAAAAGAAGTAATAATCATCTAGTTCAAATTGAGAATAATGAAGCTGCGTATGGTCAAAGTCTGAAAATAACAAAAATAAAATATGTCATTGAATTTCTTATTAACAAAAGCTATATGAGATCTATTAAACGACGCTTAATTGTTATTTTCATTGTTCATGTTTTTCAGAAGTTTACTTTTTACTTGAATTAATCTTAGTGAATATGAAAATATATTATAAAACATAGATATATTTAAGATATGTTTTAAAAATTTGAATTATACTAAACAATAAAAAATCAGTTCTTTTTTGAAATCTTTCAACTGTAGCTAGTTGAAGGAAATCCTTTTCTTTAAGCTTTAATTTTCTAACCGAATCGTTTAGTTTCAAAAAGATTGTTTAAAAAAATATTATTGCATAAATATGCATTAAATTTTTAAAATGGAATGAACTCCGCTTACAAAACAATGCGGAGCGTAAGCTCCTAACACTAATGCCGTTTCATTCTGAGAAAGATTTCTGCAATCCGTAAATAAAATTGAAAAAGTTTGAAAGGAATTCTCAAGCATGACATTTAAAAATAAACGAAAAAGAAGCAAAACGAACACCGTAGCTAAGCTGGAAACACAAAAGGTGCAGAAGCATTTTTCACTTTACAAAACCATGACACACCGTGAAATTAGAACAGCGTTCTTAAACGTAGGCAGCCAAAAAGTTGTATCCGTGAAAACATCTACGGAGAAATATATACTACCGCAATAATCTCACCAAGAAACAGACTAATTGGCTGGAAACTCTGGGACATTTTTAGCGGTAAAGGATTCACAGATGAAAGACGAGCAACTTCTGCTAGTTCACTGCTCTTCTCTAGGTGAGGATTTTTTCTCCTTTAAAAAAAAAAAAAAAAAAAAAAAACGCAGGATTTTCATCCAACAACAGGCCATACCGTTGACGTATGAATAAAATAGGGGATGAAATGCAGTTATTTCGAATTAAGTAAGATAAAGAGAGTAAATATTATGACAGAAACTTGTTTAATATCCATATGGCCATTTTGAAAGATCTATGTAAAAACATAGTAAGGTTTTTTATGTAAATGTTTTAAGTGCCTGTTAGTATTTGACCACTACAATACTTGTGTAAAGGAATACAGACAATATATTGTGATAAAAATTTTATAGAGACGTGTTGGTTACTAAAAACTGAAATTAAATTTCATTCTTTCTTAATAAAAATTATGTTTTTTTTTCAACCTAACACATTTTAAATGTATGAGAATCAACAATTTAATTCGAGTCAAAATTTACAATTATTACAGTTTACTTTAAACATATTTCATGGAAAATAATATTTTAAAATAGCTATCAGCTAAAATGTAATTAAAACTAGTAAATTCATTTTTTTCATCGTAACTTCATTAACACTTCATCTCCTCACATTTAAATGCGTATATATGTTGATATATTTATAACAATATATAATGTAATGTTCTATTTGTACCTTTGAGTCGGAAAAAAAACTTAAAGTGACTTTTTGAACTCGTATTTAATTTAAATTGAATCCAATTTTCTTTAACGCAATGGTAAGAAAAAAAAAAAGAAAAAAAGTTACACGTGTCGTCAGTGAAACTTGTATTAAGGCTGTTTTTTAAAAACTCCGTTTATGTTTTTTTTTCTCTCTTTTTTGTGAATTATATGATATTTTTATAAATGCTATGAATTTGCTACTGTTACTCATGACAGTTAAGTCAAGTTTAGACTATCTAAAGCCAGCTCTGCCTACGCTTCACTTATTTTGAAAATGGCTCATAACGTCAGAAGCCACAGTTTTGTGAAAATGAAAAGCGTTTGCGCTAAAATCTAATATTTTAATATTTAAAAACTTACTCCAATGCTGATTACCGGGGCTCATAAAAATTTACAAGAACTGAGAATAGGACAGTGATTGTGATAATTTTCATCTAGGGAAAGATATGCCCTAAATTGGCGATTTAAAAAAAAAACGTTTAATAACTTAATAAAGTTTAAAAGTTTATAACTTAACTAAGTTATTTGTCTGTTCTAAAGTTCAGATAACTCTTCACGACAAGATTATATACATATTTTAAAATCATGGCAATGCTTCAAGTGTAAGACACTTAAACTACTGCTTTTTTATTTCCATTGGCGACAGAGCTTTAAAAAACAGTGATTATAGTCTGTATCACGACACTTCTTTAACGGAGAAAAAAAAGGACTCGTAGGGTAATAACATTTCTGGTAAAAGAAACCATAAATAAACCAAAACATACTGTACTTAAATCATTCATTTGGTAATCTTATCGGTCGCCATGGTAACCATTTAACAGAAATTCTGATTTTCAAAATGATACCATATACCACACCAAGTTCTTATTATCATACATTTAGTAACAAATACATAACTGTAAAGTAAATTTAACTAAATGAATTAGTATACTAAATAATAAGGTACCAAAATGTTCCTTAGAGCTGTGTCTCATTTCTCAATTTATTTGATTCCTTTTGATGTTTCTTACCAAATAGAATAGTAATAATCTGTTTATAATTTTATGACTTATTCAAAATAGTGGTTTATTAATATGACTTACTGGAGACTCCTTCTTATTTTAATCTCTATTACAACTAGAGAGCTGGCTTGAAATATTAAATTAAAGTGTTTTCAGATATTTCAGATTGTTTTATCCACCGTTTCCAAAAATCAATGCCAGTAGTTTGTTTGAAATCCAGAATGAGAGGTTTGTTAATTTCCATCCCCTCCCGTTCTGTTAAGCCTAGTTCTAATTCTCTCTAGTTACGCTCGAAATTTATTGGTTAAATTATTGCTTGAATTTTCTCTGGACGCCAATCTATGATTTACAAATTTGTTTAAATTATTATTGATTTCTTTTTAGTTAAAGTGTTATCTTACACCAACTTGACCAAGTAATATAAAAGAACATTGGTGTAGTGAAACATCCAAGAAATATGTATGAGGTTTAAATACACCACTTTGGTCTAAAATAGTTGCCTTTACATTTAATAGTTGCCATGCCATTACTTTGCGATAATCAAAAAATTTGTACAGTGTAGTGCGCAAAAGAAATGCGCATTTTAAAATTTTTTTTTTCGTCATAAAAAGCTTATATTGCATACTTTTGAATTCCAATGTCTCTCAAACTAATTAGGTATCATGTATGAAGTTTATATCCTATCTCACAAACGTATGTGTTAAAAAAAAACTTAAAAATAGAATCACTTTAATGGCTACGTTGAAAAAATATTTCGTTTAAAAACGAGTATATTTTAATAATATGTTCACCCAAATTCTATCAAACAATAATTTCAATTTCGCAATTTTTTTTCATAACTTATTGCACAATAACTATAATCTTGTACTTAAAAATGTATTTAATTTTCCTCTACGTCCAAAATGGTGGCAATTATACAATAAAATTTTTTACAGTGTTGTCTTTGGTTAACTGTATTGTATTTAAACATATCTATTTAAAATCTTTAAGCATATCGATTTTAAGCACATTTAATTTATTTAAGCTGGTACATCTGTTTTAAAGTAGTTCTTTTTTAGTTCGGAAATTAATGAAAACCATATATATGTATAATTTAAATTGTATTACATAATTTAACAATTAATTTTAACATATAATTAACAATTAATAACAGGGATAACAATTATCTACTTCTAATTTAAAATTATAATAATAATTTTTAAACGAGTTAAGCATTAGTTGAGTGTATTTTCTTTTTTAAACTTGTACTTAAGAGACAATTATAGCATTTAACAATACTTAGAATATTGATTCTCGCATTTAAATATTTAATATGTTGGCATCTCCTAAGAATTTTACTCAATTATACATAACCGCAAGATACATCGTTTGAAAACATTTAAATGCATTGATAATCTAAGCATCTCAGTTGGATTTTATTTTACTCGTTTAAGGTAAATTAAGATATACAACTAATTAGTAAAATTATCTTCATGACATGATATTTTTGAAAACTAATTCTTCTAAATAGTTCCAATATTTAAAGCTACAACAACATGTTATTAAAAGTTTTAATTCAAAAGAGAATTGGAGATTCTGCTTTAAAATTTAAAACAAAAATTAATGGTGATTATTGATGCAAATAGCAATTTGACCTGTGAAACGAATAAAATAATAGGACTTTGTTTGATTCAGTTTTTAAACATTATCTGGTATTTACTTTAGAAGAGCCGTTGATAATAATAACATTTTAAAAAACTAACTTAATTAATTCAACACTCTATTCCCCAGTTTCAGTATAATTTTCCTTCTTTTGTTACAATCTCACCCTTTTTAAATTGTAGAGAAAAATTATTGCTTGTATGAGGTTAATGTTTAAAAATGCATGAGGCTGAAGAAAAATTTTCTTCCCAAATTGTCAACAAGCTAAAAGAAATGAACCAGGATATGAGACTTACAATGATTTAAAAACTTAATTTAAACCTTTTAGCAAAAAAATTCGAAGATTTAAAAAAAAAGCATCCAAATATATCAATTATCTATTTTTAATTTAAGATTACAATAACAGTTTTTGATCAAATTAAATATTAGCTGAGTGTAATTTCTTTTTTTAAACTTGTACTTAAGAAACAATTATATCATTTCACAATAATTAGTATATTGATTCTCACATTTAAATATTTAGTATTTTGGCATATTAAAATAAATATTTAATTTAAATATTTAGTTCAAAAATTAATTTAAATATACATTTATATTAAATATTTAATTTTCTTTCACAAAAAATTTACTCAGTTATATATAACCGCAAGACACGTTGTTTTCTGCTTATTAGTTTAAAAACATTTAAATGTATTGTGATAAACTATAATTTATGCATCTCATCAGAACTTATTTTACTCGTTTAAAGTTAATTTAAAATGCAGAACTAATTAGTTAAGTTAGTTACATGACATGCGATTTTTCTAAAACTAAATCTT
Source organism: Parasteatoda tepidariorum (assembly GCF_043381705.1). Lineage (NCBI taxonomy): Eukaryota > Metazoa > Arthropoda > Arachnida > Araneae > Theridiidae > Parasteatoda > Parasteatoda tepidariorum. The sequence goes on from NC_092214.1 coordinate 83,635,852, forward strand.
CTAAATAGTTGAAATATTTCAGACTGTAACAATAGTTTTAATTAGAAAGAGTTTTAATTGAGAAGTCGGAATTCGAATTTCAAACAAAAATTAATGGCGATTATTGATGTAAATAGCAACTTGACCTGCAAACCGAATAATATATTAGAATTTTGTTTGTTTCAATTTTGAAACATCATCTAGTATTTACTTTAAATTTGCTGTTGATAATAATATTATAAAAAAAATTACTAAATTAATGCTAGGAAATCCATTGCCACTTTTCAATCTCGCCATTTTAAAATTGTGGAGAAAAATTAATCAAAGCATTGGTAATGTTTTAAAACACATTCCTCCAAATTTAGAACAATGATTAAAACAGATCCTAAAATAAATGCACCAGGATATGAATTTTACAATAATTTAAAAACCTAATTTATATTTAGAAATCTTAGGGGAATTCTATCTTAGGGGAATCTATTAGAAAAATAAATTTGTTTTAATTTAGATGATAAAATGCAAATTTTGTTTAGCGAGAAACTAAGATAAGAAATTTGCATAATTGCATTCCGATCCAATAAACTGTACACACAAAATAATGATTAAAAAAATATTAATTAAACTACACAATTAACTGACACGTGTTCTACAGATACAAGATTTAAAAAAAAAATTAAAAATATTAAATTTGATTAGAATTGTTTTGTTATAATTTAAATTTATTTTCTAATCTCTGAAAAAAATATAAAAATGATATTTGAGCTTACCGAAGCAGTGGATTAATGTTTATGTGAAACGAAAGAAACATTTTCTCCAATCAATAGCATAAATTTTTTACTTTAAATGAATTATTTTAAATCTCTAAATAAGTAGTCTTAAACTCTAAAAAGCAAAATTTGAAGAAAATCAAGCACAAATATTTGAGATTATTTCATTGTAATATTAAATGACCAAAATAAGAACTTTATTTGCACTATACATTTTGAATTTTTTTATCTATAATATTTTATTTTGCTTTGAAATTAAAAAAAAAGTATTATTTGAAAGTGATTAATGATCCGAAAACTAGGACTTGATTTCAGTGGATTTAAAATGCAACACAAAACTACTCTACGAAGACAACGGGATAAGAACGGTTTATATATGTCCATAAAAGTTGAAAGTCATTAAAAAAACATTTCAAGCCCAAAAAGGAAGGGTTTTTTACACAATAACTCTCGTGTAAAACCGAATTTTCACGTGTGATCACTTTCTCAAAACTTAGTAATCCTAAAATTGCAACATAGTGCAATCGAATCGTTATTTTGGTGAAAAATGAGCATAAACCGTATTTTTCTTTTGGTCTTCATGTGCATGTAAAAGCAAATAAATCCCAAATCTTTTTGGGTTACTTTAAAATATTTTAAAATTTAAATAAAATGATGTCTGTAATTTTCGCTATAACTATAAACACAAAGATTTAATTTTTACAAAATTAAATATTCAGAGACTATCAATCAATTATATCGTTCAAATTAAAGTCAATATTAACAAATTTGTCCCATGATATGGTTTAATATTACTGCTGTTTCACCGTTCAACCGTTTCTTTTTCTGAAAGTGTATAATTGCCAAATAACCACCAAAGATTTCATTTTATAACCGTCGTTGAACAACCGATCCAATTTTGAGATTCACGACTACTAATGTTCAACTACGTAGCCTTGTAGTTTTGAACACAATCCAGAAGACAAGGGAACTCATAGATTGGGAGAAAAATGCTTTCGGAGAGGACTTTTTTAAGGAACTAACCCGTATTTACGTTACATTTAGATGAAGACCACGAAAACCTTACAAGGTTAGCCTGACGGCAAGGGGACTCTAACCCATGATCCGTCTATCATTGAAGATATTTCACGTCAGCACTGGGGTCGGTGCAAGCTGGGTGCGGATTCGTATCGACCAGCTATCTCCGGGATTCGGCGATAGCTGGTAGATACCCGGACCCGGTTCACCTCATTGGAAGGCGAACACTCCATTCCCTGAGTCACCAAAGATCGACCATAAGAATTAAAAGAATTTTTAATTTTTCAAGTATTACAATTTTTTTTTTATAGAGATTCAATAATTTAAAGTTTATTGCTCTACTATCGCATCGCCTATAAAATGCTAAACAAAGAACAATATTTCGCTATCGTTCATAGATTTTTGAGATAACTTATCTTTTTTTATGACCGAAACACTATTGTTTACAAAATTTGCAGTTACTTGAAAGTTATATTTAGTAATTAAACTTTCTCACATTGCAAATCAATTTCCACACTCTTTTTTCCTCTCATTTTGCTCCAAAAATTTATCACATTAAAATGCAACTTAAAAGAGAGCATAGTTTAATAGTTTAAAGGTTATTGAATTGTCGAAGGACCATTTTTTTTTTAAACTTAGCAAGTGATTGCTTTTGCTTGAATTTAAAGCTGAAGAGTGAACAAAAAGAAAAGAAAATACGCTTTGATTTCATTTTTTACCATATAAAGCTTTTCTGCGATTGAAAAATCCAAAAAATTTAAAAAAAAAACTCCTTTTTAAATCACTTAATCATTTGGTGATTCTTTACTGCGTAAGTTCATAAATAAAAGTGGTCGCAATGGCTGTTTGTGGTGCCAAACAGTATTCCATTTATGACTGCCTGCATTGCGTATAGGAACTTGAATTCTTTATTATATTAAATGATTATTATTTAAGGTTTGATCGCATATAATTTTAGCGTATATTATTTCAGTTGTTAAGGATCGATATTTAGTGTTTAATGATTAAAGTAAAATAACGTATAAGAACGCCCTAGTAGCTTATTTTATTTATGTAAATGTCGATTCCCTGATTAAAGACCTCATCCAAAGCTCTTGGAAATATATCTTGCCCTGATTTGTCTCCGCTGGCTACTTTTCCTTGTTCTGTAGTAATGCATTTTTCCCACAACTTTCAGTTTCCGTAGTGAATTCACGTCTCATAAATCGCTTTATACCGTGAATGACCGAAGTCAAAATAATATCAACAATCGCTTTAGTGAATATCCCAAATATTTGTTATATCCTATTTGATATTATTATATTTTTTTATTATCTGCTGAAAATAGATTAGGAGAAGTGTACAGGTTAAGGCGTAGTGGCATTTATACTGGAAAAAAATTGATGCAGAGCATACTGGGCAAATGTATACCGGACAGTGGCACTTAGCTAAACCTAATACATATTTCAGACATTAACCAAAGCGACTATGTGATTGTCAACATTCACCAGTAGAAATCAACAACCACCCATTTCGGTCATTCACAGTAGTATATATATCGTTTCGTCATATCGTTAGTAAGTATATCGATAGTAATATTAGTTGTCGGATATTTTTTTCCCATCTTAAAAATTTTTTAAGCTAATGAAGTTTTCACGCTATCAAGTAATCATTTCCAGAAACTCCAAACTTCAATATATTTTCCTTTAAATAGCTTTATAAAAAATTTTGAAAATTCTAGTTCTATTAAAATCTTTTGTTAAATGTGGTTTTCAAATACTTAAGGACAAGGTAAAGAAGTGAGGTAATATAGTTATTTTAGTGAACCTTAAAAGAGAAACATGTTTTTAAAATTTTCGGAAATGTATCGTAAGTTCACTTTTCTATATCAGTCAGGCATAATGAATAAGGAAATTGAATCGACATGAAACTTCCGTTTCTACTATATTAAATTCTGGTTTCTTCATCATGCATCATCATACAATATTTTACGCAATGTTGGAAATAAGAATAAAACTGGAAATCTATAAAACAATACAGAGAACAAAATAAGGAAACACAGTGAAATAGTTTTCATTTAATGATTGGATTTTCAAGTTGCTAGACCTCGATCTAAATGGTTCGAGCGTGTGAGTATAACTATACAAAATTGTTAATGCAGGCGTTTATTTTAAGTTACGAAATCAAACACAAAAACGTACTTTCTCTGAATGAACATACCTTTTTTTCGAGTCTCTAAACCCTAGAATATATGGAGTCGCCGCAATCTCGGAATTATGGTCATAATTGTTTAATCCGTAGGGCAGTCAAAAGTTTGAACCCTTTGATGTTAGTTTTACTTTTTGCGTATTTCGCTATGCCCCGAGAACTTTCTAAGCAAAATGAAAAGCTGTACCTACAATTATAGAAATCGTTTATCGAAAGAAAATTCAAAGCAAAAAATAATTTTAACTATTATTTATATAGTTAAGCCTAGTTTGCATTCATCTTAAGATTCTCTCTGTGCTACACAGATGTTTAATTTACAAAATATTTTTTTAAGAACTAGTGTATGGATGCATTTTAAATTAAGTATTCTTACTTTATAATGTATTGTAAAAATATAACTTTACTGACTCTTATGTGCATCTTATCTTACTGTAATTATAAATTTTAGTGGTATTAAATAACATTAAAATTTATAATTACAGTAAGATAAAATACAAATTAGAGTTAGTAAAACTATTCCTACAATACATTATAAAGTAAGAATACTTAATTTAAAATGCATCTATACGCTAATTCTTAAAAAGATATATTTTGTAAATTAAACATCGGTGTAGCACAGAGAGAATCTTAAGATGAAACTGAGAGAGAACGTTCAGACGAATTCAAACTAGGCTTAACAGAGCGAAAGCGGATAAAAATAATATTTTATAAAACAAATTAATACTGTTCTCTGAGATTTAAAAATTAAAATATAATTATCCTTATTACACAACTCGAAACAGGCATCAGGATTTTTTGTTTCATTTGATGAATATCATCTTTGAAAATTACTACAAACTCTTGCCAGCTTATTCCAGATTATGAACTAACTACTCGCGATATTCTACTTGGCGTTTCTTTCCTGATATTCAAAGCTCGCCAAGAGCCAACCTTGGTATTTTCAAAAGGTAAAATATTTCTCGTATAGTGTAAAATATTTTGTCATAGATTGAAGTGTTCAGATTTAAACTACACCCTTTAAATCGTATACGTACTCTCGATTTGGTGGTAACCTGGAATAAAGTGTCCGTTTACACAGGTGTTCAATATTATATTTGAAGAGATATTACACCATATTTTTTAAAATGTAGGAAGCAATAAACGTTTTTACTTCCAAGCACATATTTAACACATTGTTAATAGAGGATCATTACCACTTATAATACTGTGCTAAGACAAATTAAAGTACTACTTATTGTGTGATTTTGAGTGCATTAAACACACACTGATTACAAAATGTGATGATTTTTTTTATTTTTATGAGAGCGTTTATTACCCAATACTAAAAGTATTGTGTTTTTAAAACAAAAACAAACATTCGTAGTTATTTCTTAAACAAAAATTCATTGTTTTCATTTAATTAAAATAAAGGGTGAGTGACACAAGGGCTGCAACTGGAGCGGGTAGTCAATATTGATATATTTTAATAACTGCAAATTCTCAAAATTCCTTAATCTTCCCTGTAAAATTTTCCACAATATTAGAATAGTGCTTTTTTTACACTTTCTAAATAAGATAAGTTTTTAAAATAGCAATTTAAATTTATTTTTTATGAATTTCAATTCAATTAAATTCTTAAATTGAAATTTATTAAAAAATTATTAATCATTGAACTCATGAAATGTTAGTTGAAAATGTTAAACTTCCAGCTATCACTTTTTTTAATTATTTACTTCTTAATTGAAATACTTTAGTTTATAAAGTTAAAACTAAAATGCAATTTTTTTTAGTGGTTTGATAAAAATATTTGATCGAAGATATTTGTGACACATTATTAAAAATTTCTCGGACAAATGGTTAAACAATAATATTTAACTGTTATTTTACCATATTCAAACAGAACATTTAAATAACAATAAATACGATAGTATTCAAATTGTTAACTCTGAGAAAAAACATTTATTAGCTGCTTTTACCTAATACATTTAAACAACCAGAATTTTATCTCACCAACTAGGCTCACCTAATGAAGCTTAACTTAGTTCTTATAGATGGGTACATATCATAGCCGACAGCGCTAATCTGCCAAATCTCATGACCGGGGGTTCGAGTTCAAACATTGACACCACAATATTTGCTCCGTTCCCTTCAATGCGTGAAGCATTTTCAGTGTTCTGCACTCTCCAATTTATGATCTTGCACTATTCGAATACGATTCTCTCATTCATGCATAGACGACAGCACCATAAAGCTGCTAAACTCTAATGTTTAATGCTCGAAAGTTCAGTTAATTTTCTATTTTATGGATTTGAAACCATGTTGTAAATGACTAAAAATCAGTATAATTTTGTATTCATGGTTTTCAATCATATAAGTTGTAAACAGTTTCAAAATTGTGAAGTTAAAAATGTTCTTTACCGTTAACTTTACAGTTTATTTGATGGATAGACTGTTGCCGGTTATTTTACCATAATTTTAGATTTAAAATTCTAACGGTGTAAGAAAAACTACTGACTTCTTCAAAATCGACCATACAACTTCCTTCCGGTCTCATGAAATATTTTTTCTTGATTCAGATTATAAATTATGGTTAGGCAGTATGTTTTTGTTGTTTCAAATGTGTTTTTTTTTTTTTTTGGCCGAAAATTTACTAGTCCTTTTCTCTTTCATGACCCTTAAATTCTAAAATTCTAACAGAGTAAGAAAAATTACTGAATTGTCCAAAATCGACCATTATTCTTTCTCCTAGAAAATTATTCCACGTATATGAGCTTATTTTATGTCATTGTATTCAAGACAATTTCTTATTTAATTATAATATAATGTAAATATAATTACTGGGTAATAATTGCTTTTCATATAACTAAGCAAAAAACTCAATCAAATCGAGTTCAAAAAAATAAGAAAGAAAAATATGCCATCACTAATACAAAATTTAATGAAATAAAGAAAATACAACGAATTTAGCAAAGGAATATAACATAATTAGTCACGATTGTCATGCCTCAGTCACTTCTCTTTCGTATCAAATAAATTTTAATCTTCTGTATAATTAGCTTGATAATGAAATAATAGTGTAATATTTCGGGTATTCCATTATCTCGTTTCAATCATGAGACTTACTGGATTACATTATATTTTTACTTAATTTATTTACTTAAGAGTTACATTATTTTATTTCAAGTAAGTTTGCTTAAAAACTGTATTTAACAAAATTTCGAAAGCAAACAAATTTTTCTCTTTTGTCAAATTATATCAATTTTTAAGACCCTTTGCTGTTTTCCATTAATATAGCAGAGTTATTTTAATAATTATTTCGCTAATTTTTTAGGGAATGAAAACAAAATTTTACTCAGAAACAACGCGAGAACATATTTTAAGAAAAATTTTCTTTCTAAGCGTGCTTTAAAAGAACATTAATTAAGTAGTTTGAAATATACATTTTAATTTCATACAAAAGATATAAGGAAAAATACTTTGCGAACGTTTAGACCCACGGAGAGAAAAAACACGAAAAAGTTTTATTTTATAAATGTATATTTAAAACTTTTCTTGCATTAACATTAATTTTTTACGAGCTGTCTGTTTATTTTTAAACTTAACTACAAATTTATGTCTTTACAATTGGAAAAATTTAGCTCAGCTAAAAACAGAAAAGATATCCAACTAATTTCGATATATTTTTTATAAATAGAGCCTTACTTAAGCTTTTGATTTTATTTTTTGTAAAAAGGGGCTCTAAAACTATAAATTTAAAGTAAAGATTAAAAATTCATAAAATATTTTACAAGATAATAGTAAATTTGAGCTCAAAAACCACAAAATCTTTAAATCACGCTAACAGTTCTACAACAAATTCTAATGCATAAATTACGAAATATTTTTTTTCTAGATCAATAACGTAATTGCCTGCATTTTGAGATAAAATATTAAAAAATTTTAAAAATGCAATGAGATAGATTTAAATATATTCCTTAAATATATTCTTAAATATATTCTTTAAAGAAGAATTCTAAATACTCTTATTTAAACCTTGATAAAAATTAACAAACTTACACTTCAACCTTAGCTTATAATTCAAAAAATCGATAACATTATATAAAAGCTAATTAGAAAATTTTAAATAATTCTGTAATAAGCCCTTTTTTTTGTAATGTGTGTTAGCATAAAGAATTTTTCTAAAAATCAACACTCTTAAGAAATTGCATTTAAAATGCATGCAAATTCTGAAATGTTAGAAAATTTAGAGAACAAAACAATTAATAATTCGAAAATTTATTTTTAAAAAGCATTAGAAAAAAACATTTTAGTTTTGTTTCCGTCTGTTTACTTTCAGTTTCATCTGTCAGCATATGAAAAAGCTACTATAACATCATTTCTAAAAATCTGTGATCCAAAACGTTGGAAACTTGGTTTTAGAAAGTTAATGAACCAAAGTTTAAATATGGATAGTAAAAAAAATCATAATTTTCGTCGAAATTACTGATTTTCACCCAGTCTTTAAGGTTAGAAACGTTTTAAACATCTTTTAAATATTTAATAATTTCTAAACTCAGCGGCGCGACAGCCCATAGAGGGCCTAGGCCTACTGTGCCCATCTTAGTTTTCTTGACCTTGGGCTCTGGGGTGCAGGAGCAGATGCTCCGGTCAGGTGGTCAGCCGAACGTGGAACCCCCAGTGTTTAGTTCCACAGCATGCTTGGTACTCATTTATCAACCCACTGAAGGGTTGAAAGGCTGAGTCAACCTCGCCTGGCCCAAGGATCGAACCAGGGACATGTGGTACGACAGCGCGAAGCGCTACCGCTCAGCCACCGGGCGTCATAATTTCTATGCAGTATAAATAAAACATTATCATGCGTCTCAATTAGAAAATACAAGACATTTTAACTAGACAAGATAATTAAAAAATAATTCTCTCAAGTAATTTTCAATCAACACTTAATATCTAATAAACTTATTTTTTTTAAATAAGGAATTGTTAGAGCAAATTAAGTACACTTAGAATCATTATTTTAAGTGGCTATGCACAACAAAAGTATGATATAAAAATGTAATATTAATAACATAATATTAATGACATAATATTAATAATATAACATTAATAATATAATATTATTAATTATAATAATAATATAAATTCACAAATTTAAATCGAATTTCATATTTACTTGTGATCACTGGTAATTCCAATAATATATAAGTTTACTTACTGCAATATGTACAAAACCTTTTATACTTTTGAAAAAAGAAAAATTTTGTTGTTGTGTTGGAACACAAGCCATAATTATTAATTCAAATTTTAATTGAAGAATCTATATTCTGCATTTAAATAAGTAATTCGTAATTTTGATTCAGTAATTCAAAAAAACTTGATTGCACGCAACCTTATTAAACATTATAAAAAAATTCTTAATCCAATTATGCTAGATTCCGGTTAGATTTCTAGTAAAAATAAATGAAAAAAACATGCAAATTAGGGGTCTAAAATCAATAAATATAAACAAAAACAATCATTAATTACTGAAGTTGGGTAAAACAAAAACCGGTGAAATATTCAAAAATAAGTCAATTTTTTCAAGAGTGGCTAAAAGGTGTTCTTCTTTTTCTGGAAACAGTCTTTATCCATTATCCTACAAAAATTGCCTTTAGATTGTTTTAATCCTTTATATGCTGCTTTTATCTTTAACAGTGATTGGCAAGAATTAAAAATCACCTCTGTTTTTTTCACTTTAATATTAATTTGACACCCAAAATTAGCACATTTTTTACAATATTATTTTTTTTAACTATTAAGGATTTAAATACAGTTTAGAATCACATATTGTTTCCGAAAACATAATTTTATTTAAAAATATTGATAACTGTGAGTAGCACAGAATTCAGTCAGCTTATTTAGATACATTGCTTAATATAATGATTTGGAAAGAGTCATGAAAATATGCGAGAAGTCAAAGTTATTAATTTTTGAAACTTAATTCCAGACATGCATTCTGAAAATGATAATAATTTTCGATAAATGAATATTGTATTTCTTTAACGAACTCTAAACCAAAACACATTGTAAATTAGATCTTAATCACACGTGTCTTAGTTTTGAGCATTATAATTTCGAAAAAAATGTTTCATCAGAGTAACGCTTTTTTTATCGAAGCAATTCATTCCTAAATTTATTCGTTGATTGATTTAATTTTATACTTTAACATTTTTTCCTCAATTAAGAGACTAATAAAAAAAACAGTCAAGCTTATCGAGCTATAATCAAGGAAATTATTCATTTCGCAGTCACCCACATTGTTGTTATTGGTGTAGGATAACGTTTCTGCATTAAACGGTGAAAAATCTTTATATTTAAAATACTGCATAAATTTTTATTTTTCTGAAGGAATTTCAGCTTAATTGAAAGGAAATCGAAGTTCTTTAAATGAGGTTTTAAAATTTTTTCGGCTGATTTAAATTTCACGCTGGGATTCATTACATGACATAATAATATTTTGATAGGCTCGTGAAAATGTAGATAGCAAAAAGAAAACTTACAAACTCGTTTTAAAACCGAAACATCTTTTGCTGAATATTCATTTATGGTTTAGTATTTTAAGAGATTGCTATGACTTAGTCTTGGAAGTCTGTTACAACATTGGAATTAGTAAAAAAATATTATTATTTCATTATTATTTCATGGAATATTTAATTTAAAAAGTTTATCTGAAAATGCTTACTGGTTTAAAAGATTAAAAGACTGTACTCATTTTGGTACAAGTGTAATATATATATATATATATATATATATAAACACAA
>NC_092214.1:83647389-83659780 GCF_043381705.1 Parasteatoda tepidariorum
TATATATATATTACACTTGTACCAAATTTAAAAATCAATCAAAATTATAAACTTTTCTTTCTAATTATGATTGATTTTTAAATTTTATAATTTATTTATAAATTTGTAATATTTCTGTTACATTTATTTTCTTTCTTCTATTTATTTTCTTCCTTCCCAATTATTATTAGATATGTTTCTTTAATTGTAATATGTATAAGATTGTAAGATTAAAACTGAATTCATAACTTGCTGACCTTATTAGAATATAAAAATTTATAATATTTTACTCAAGCATAAATAAAAATATCAAACTAAAATGCACATTTTTTAGAGAATAAATAAAATAAGCCCCTTTCACGATACAAATTCTTACCTGCCTCTTAAAATTATTTTGTCTTGATTCAGATTAAGGATAGGCAGTATGTTTTTTTTTTCTTGTTTTTTTCAAATGAGTTTCTTTTTTTGATGAAAATTTACTAGTTGTTTACTTTTTCATGACCCTTAAAAATAGATTTCAAAGATTATTAAATAAATCTTTTTCACCTTTCAATCTTTTCTTTCTCTCCATTTAATCCTTTTTAATTCATGAATTAACTTCGATAGATGGTAGTTTTTTTTCCTTTTCCTTTTGTAGATATTTTTTTCTATAAACCTTAATCTTATTAAGATCGCAAAGTCATTTTTTTCCTCAAGTTATTAATAAAGAAATTCACATACAAATTATAAATTAACACTGTTTTTAAGAAGGGTAGCAAGTATCGAAATAATTTTCTGAAAATGATTTTATTGAAACAAATTTAAATTAATTCCAAATAAATTATGTTTAACGATTGTAAATTCGTTCAATAAGTACACTTACGAAAAACATTGGTTAGAACTACCAGAATATGGTAAAATTTACAGTGTTTCTGGCTCCATGGAAATACCAAAATGCTGAGTAATTTTTGCAAAGTGCTCTGGTAATCACTTTGTTAAAACTAGCAATCAAATATGCTTCGTAGTGTGTATTAAAATTTGGTAAATGCGATTCAATTTGGTAGTTTTGTCTTGATACCTTAGAGCGGGGGTCCTCAACGGTATGCCCGCGGGCACCATGTAGCCCGTCGATCGGTCTAGGTGCGCCCGCTGTTTGTGCCCAACGATGAAATATTTCAGTTTTCCATTTTCCAATTAAATGCTATGCAAATACATACTGATGTACTCTGACTCAGTAAAGGCAAAGTACTTGATAGATTTCTACATTTAATTGAAAAAATAAGAAAATTATCTTGCAGCCAAAATTCAAACATTTTTAGAACTAAGAGATCCTCTTTATCTAGCAGATTTGTCTTTCATAACGGACATAATGGAAAAACTAAATAATTTAAACTTGGAGCTGCAGGGAAAGAAAAAACATAGAGCAAAAATGATAGAGGCTATAAACTCGTTCAGAGCTAAACTAGTTTTACGGATATCACATTTGAAAATGAAGTCTCTTGTGCATTTTCCAAACATGAAAGAAACGGTAGGTGACACTGAAAATGACTTATCAACATTTGTCATCAACCTCCAACTACTTAAAAAAGATCAATTTGAAAAGTGCCAAATAAACGTAACCGTAATAGCAACATACATTTCAGAATTTCTTCAAGTAAAGCGAGAAGAAGTGGAGATAGAAATTGTGGATCTTCAGAATGAAATTATCCTCAAAACTATTATATCAGATGAGAAATTCTGGAATATAGTAGAAGAAAGAAATTCCATTCTTAAAAAGAGCAGCACATAAAATAAAGTCGTTTTTTGGTTCTACATGCTTGTGCGAATCATTGTTTTTGACAGTGAATATCATAAAATCAAAATATAGATACACCTTGACGATTGCTTGCGAGCAGGAATTTCATCATATTCTCCCAATCACGAAGCGCTGGCCAGCGAAATACCATGCTAAAGACAAAATTGACTGTATTCTATAAATAATTTTTATACTTCGTATGTTTTGAAAGCAATTTAGTAATCATTTATTTTACACGAGAATATTAATATTAATTATATTCATATGTTAAATTAACTTTTTCAATTAAATTTTTGTGCCTTATATGAAGTGTGTATTATTACCTATGTCTATCAACTATAAATTTATCTTGAAAAAATAAATGGTGCCCGCCATTCGACCAACATTTTGGTATTTGCTCTTAGGTACAAAAAGGTTGGGGATCCTTGCCTTAGAGCATGGCATGCAAACCACTTATTCGGTTAAATTTACTTTTCTGTTTTGTGCATTTTACTTAATGTGTGGTAATAAAAACTTTAATTTTTAAAACCTACATTTCCGATAAACCTCTGCATTATGAACAGAATAGAGACAAAATGAAAGTTTTAAATTCCAGATATTTTGTTTTTCATTTATCAGAAATATTTTTTTTACCAGAAATGTCATTACTATGCAGTACGATAAATGTATCAGAATACTCGTGCAGTTTGTTTTTGCATGATCTTGAATTATAATTACAACAATGCCTTAGAGTTACACTGGTACTCATTGCATGCAATGAAAACCACATAAAGAAGATATACATACTACCAAAATTTGTTTGAAATCAGTCTAAATGAAATAAGTGCAAAAATACTGCTCTGAGAAAATGTCATTTAAAATTTTGCGAAACATACTTCCAGCCCAAAAGATCGATTTAAAGAAGCTCTACAATTTTCCTTCTCTATAAGTTTAAACGATATATGTTCTTAAACAAAGTTTACAAACATGAATTATGTTATATCATTTAAAAAAGAAAGAATTTTTTTGAAATAAAATATTTGTGTTTTGCTTAAAAAATTTTTTTTTAAATATTTAAATAAAATATTTTGTAAATGCAGGGGAGTTTAAATAAAACTATTTGTTATTTCAAATATTACATTTAAAAGACACTAGAACAGAAGTTTTGAATAAAAAACGACAAAATAAATGAAATTCTAATTGGCAGAGTAACATCACTTGAGTCGCATATACGACTTACCAATTCACGATATCGTATTCTTATACTTATCACACAGCGAAAAATATTTTAGAAGAATACCGTACTGATGGTATTCTAGTAAAGGAAATCAACTTAATCCTTGATAAAGCCAAAATATACGGTATTTGAATCAATCATATACCGGAATTTCTGGTGTACCGGATGTACTGGTGTACTGTGCACCGGAATTTCTGATTTGAAAAATATTTTCTGGTCTCAAAAGTTGCCACCGAGAACCACAATTTTAAATTACGTTTATAAAAAAGCATCAAAAGTTGGAGGAGGAGTGTAGTAGTAAAAACATCAAAAGTTTTTTCATAGGAAAAGTTATCCGTATATGTATGAAAACCAGATCTAAAAAAAATTATTTTTCCTGAAAAAATCTTAATATTTAAGTTTTTTTACCTTGTAGGTACCGTAGAATTATGATTACCATACATTTAGTTAAAAAAAAACTGAAAAGTAAATTTAATGGAATAAATTGTTTTCAAAAGATTTCAAGCATCAGGATAAAATTAACAAATTTTACAATTACCAAATTTTTTCGCATACTATAAAACCAAATTTTACTGTTAATTTTGAAAAAATTCTTACCGAAACGTTTGGGCAAAAAATACCAATCTATTTGGTATTCCCATCGAACTAGAAGCACTTTAAATTTGACCATATTCCAGCATTTTTGACCATATTTTTTCCTCAGTGTGTATTACCAGGCTTTGTTTACTGATTCTATAACACGAAACAAATATCAAATTGGAATTTTGATTTATTTTCTTCGTCTGGGTCTCATTTGATCCATCTTGTACAAGTTTAAGCTTTAATTATCACAGACATTTAATGAACTGATATTTCTGTGAGCAAAAAGAGCAACGGAATTGGATATTTCTCGCTTTTCAAAACTTTCATGCATTTTTTGCCAGTTCATTGAGAAAAACTGACTTACATTGTCTAAGAATCGTTCATAAAATTCTCCAGATAAAACTCTCTATTTCAAAATAATTTTAAGTAATTACTAATAGATAAAAAAGACCACGAAAGAAATTTTTGAATATTTGAATATCTGTCTTTTAAAAATTCAATTTCTTAGAAAATTTTCCTCCGATTTTGCTCTAATTTTGAATTTTGCAGCGTAAAATTATATTCCTTAAAATGGTGCAAAAAAGTATATACCTAACAATTCAAAATTTCTTCGACCATTATTAAATAAATGAAAAATAATATATACTTACTAAAAGTTATTTTCGTGCTGAATTATCTTTGGATAAACGAATTTTATAATTGCGTGCAAAAAATTTTCAATTCGTTTAAAAAGTTCTCGAGGTATAGCGAAATACGCAAAAAGAAAATTAACATTAATAGGTACAAACATTGGAGCACGTTCCTGACCAAACTATAGGGACCGTATTTCCCAGATTGCGGCTACCCCCTATATTTGTGGTTCAGGAATCCAAATTCATCGAAAAAAGTTACATTAATTCAAAGAAAATTAGTTTTGCGTCTGTTTTCGTTACTTAAAATATCGTCTTCATTTATTAATTAGTGCATTTGAAGTCATCTCCTCGAACCATTAAGAATAAGTCCTAGAACGTAAGGAACCGATCATTAGATTAAAAGTTATTCAGGGTGGTCTATTTTGTTTTTGAGCACTGTACATCAAATTGTAATCAACCGACTTTTCTGTTTTTGCGAGGAAAAATACTTTACCGAGTTTCAAATAAATTTCACATTTAAGTTAATAATTGTTTTCCGTAAATTAAGAAAAGAACTTTGAACTAATACTCTTACAGGGTAATTTAACGTTATAAACGGTACAACCAGATAGTATTATCCATTATACAACTTAAAATTTTAAGCAAATATATATAAACTATTTTAATATTATTACTTTAGGTAAAATTGTGTTTCAAGCAAAACTACATATTTCATTTTTTTTTTCTTTTAATAAAAATATTATCTCTTTTGCATCTGTTACTTATCATGAATACGATAAAAAAACAAATTACGTATTATTCTAAATTTGTTTAAAACTTATTTCGCCCAAAGGCTCGTTAACTTTCATTTCTGCATTATTGACCAAAATACGTTTTTCTCCAAGTAATTCTTTTTGTAATTCTGACTTAAAGCCAAGAGTACTATAAAATGTATTACTGTGAATGACCGAAATTGGTGATTGTTGACTTCCACCGGTGAATGTTGACAATCACATAAGGTAAACGTGCGAAATATATACTAGGTCTATTTAAGTACATTTGCCTGGTATGCCTTACATCAATGTGTTTTTTAAGGGCCAGTACCACTGCCCAGTATGCATGTAGCCGGTACTCTGATGTTTCTATCCTCAACTGATATTAAAATATCGAATAAATATATTAATATCAATGAATAAGTTAATATCAAATGTTTCCGACTTTCACCAAAACGACTAAGTGATTGTCACCAGTGAAAGTCGACATTCTCTTGATTTCGGTCATTCACGGCAACATCATAAATTAGATTTATTGAAGGATATTATAATATTTTTTAAAACTTTTACATGAAAACAATTATTATTATAATTTATTTTTTGTTTTTGATCCATGCAATATTTTCCCCATTTATGTGATTGAATCAACTTTTTTCATTCTAATTTTCATTTACTTCTGTCTTAATTAAGTCACATCTTTAAGCGTCTGATTAAAAAAGTTCATTCCTAGAAGTAATATTCTACCCACGGACAATTGGAAGGCGTATATACTGTTTTGCATACTTTAATCTTTCTCGACACTTTCCAAGAAGAACGTTTCGGGAAATAAAATAATAAATAAAAAAAATTTCGACAAAATTTCCCAACAGATGAAAGTATTTTTTTTTGTTTAAAAAATTGCTCTAGAAAAAAAAAATTTCGATACAGGGAAAAACTTAATTGAAATTTTTGAACTATGATATGTAATACACATTTTTTATTTATTAGTAATAATAAATTTATTGAAAAACAGTGACTTTTGGATTTTTCACTAAGTTTCTTTTTACAGCGTTAGAGTATTACGTGTATATGTACAATCTCACAAATAAAACTCTCACGTTTGACGATTCAGCACTACTTGAGCTGTATTTCGGTAATTTTGAAAATCATTTCGTTACAAAATCACGTGATTTGTGACAAAGGGCCAACTCTCAAATATATGACGAAATTGTTTCATCGACTCGGAACCTCGTCGCAGTGCGTTATGGGAGATAGTTAACTGGGATTATGAAACTAGAATGAAGCCTAGACGATCGAAAATAAAGCCATAGCACAAGCTGGTCGGGCTGCAAAGTGGGTAAGACCTTGGCTTCGTACCAGGATGATCTCGAGTTCGAAGCTCGTTTCAGACATTTGTGTAAGTTATCTCTCTGTTCTGTTTTTCTTTTGTTACTTGGGTGACATTGATCCACCTAAGTGGTGTCCACGATGAAGTTAATTATAAAGGAAATTATATTGATTAGGCATTACAAGGGATTTTTTTACAGGAAAAAATAGAAGGACGAAATATTTCTTCAGTTTTAGCGAATTTCATTTCCTCCAAGAAGTAACGATAGTTATTTCATCATTTTCACGAAATTTTTGCTCGTTACATATACCAGGAAATGGTTTCGGGAAAACAAAGAAAATTTCGTGAAATTTGAGCATCCATTCCCTTCAATGTATTGACTAAAGAAAAATAATGAAAATAACTAGATAATTGGAAAATTTCTATCAATAGTTGTTTTATGTAATATGAAAATGATAGTTTTTAACAAAATGCTTAGAAACTGAATGCTTAGAGCTGCATTATGCTACTCTCTGTTTATAATCTTCAAAGTAAAAATACAAAAACTAATAGGGAAAAAATACTGGAATTTGTTGAAAAGAGGATTATATTGCTATTTTAAAAACTTTATTAGCTCATTGTGTTAAAAATTTTCTACTTTCTAAGGTTATTCTGAGAGAAGAAAAGCTCGAAAAGTCGAAAATGGAGTTTAAAATTAATACACCAGTTAAAGAATTTTTTGAATTAGAACACGTGGATAACTGAGAAATTCTTTTTTTAAGAAAAATTTCAAGTGGCTGTGAATACTTTAAAACAAAAGACAGAAAGTAGTCTGATTTAGCATTAAAAATTCCAATTGTTCAAGATAATTATCTGAAGGTTTGATAATTAGACGAGTAAATTTGCAGTGCAATCATTACAAGAAAAACAAACAGTTATAAATATTTTCAAGAAGAAATGCGTAATATAAAATATAAAAACTTTTGTTATTCATTCCTTTTTTTTTATTTTGCGTACTGTACATAATGCTTATTATAGTTATTTTCTGAATAAGAAAAACAAAGGTCGACTATTTTATAATGTAAATTTCAGTGAGAAGAATATATATATGTATATAATTAATTAATTAAAGGTGACTGAAGAAGTAATGTACATTTCTATTAGAATCAAAACTCGAAATTCATTTACTAATTTTAATTTTTTTTTTTGTTCTTCTTAATTCTTTTAGTCACTGAACGTCTGCGATGACTTAATGTTTACAGGCACTGAGCTGCCTTTGTTAAGGACTGGAGTTCAATCCTTAGTAGCGTCTTGAAGCTCGCAGAACAGTAGATCGAAAGGTAACAGCTTGTAAGGCGACCTGTGATTATTACTGACCACATTGTCACAACTATAACATTGATCTCAAAATGTTAACGAATTGTGGATCTCGAATTTCATTTTACTGATGGTTTACATTCTTTTTTAGGGATCTTTTACGTAGCAATCGTTATTTTATGAACAAGGCTACTCATTTTACAGAACGATCACATTTTTTCGATAATGAAAGATAACGAGTTATTTGGAATTTAAATTTTAAATATATTTTACTAACTTTGACTGGAATCTCTGCTGCCGGCCTTTGCCTGTAGTTTCTCATGGATTTTTTGACGATGCAAAGCAGAATTTCATGCAGATATTTTTATGTGAAGCAAACCCAGGAAATAAAAATAATTAATTCCTTACCGCTTTATTGGTGCATCGTAAATTTGCCTCATATCAAATGTGGTTTATTCTATATTTTCTTTATAATAAAATTAGCTTCAAGACACTTTTGTTGAGAAGAATAGAGTAAATCAAATTTTTAAGCAGTTTTTATTTTTTTGTTTTGATTATTATTTTTAATAATGTAGTTGTCTTGGTAAACTGAATACCGAAGCAATTACTTTTCTTTTGCTCATACTTTTCTTGGCATAAAAATCATTAAAGTAGCTAATTTTTTTTAAACTGCACAAAATATTTTTATGTTTGCTAAAAACTGCTACATATTTATAACTTTTACACCAGGATTTAAATAGGAAATTTAATAGGACACAATAATTTCTAAATATGAAATTGAGTTAAATTGGTAATTTTGTAAAATAAAAATATTTTCAGAAATGACAGTTCAAGGATAAACCATAAAATGAAAAAAAAGTACATTGGTACAGTGAAAAACTTAATGTGTTAAAATTTGCCGCTATTAGATGGTGCAAAAAGTGCTAGAGGAATCTACTTCAGTGTTAAAATTTTATTCTAAAATTATAGTAAAATAACTGGCCGCTGTCTGTCCATCCTATTAACCGTAAAGTTTACGGTAAAGAAAAATTTTTTGCTTTGTGTTTTTGAAACCACTTGCAAAAAGTATGGTTATAAAACTATGAGTACAAAACCATATGGTTCTTTAACCATTCACAACTCACATTTTTCAAAAAGTTAAAAAAAAATAATTATCTAACTTGAGATAGGAGCTCGGCTTTTCATAAAGTAATGATCATTAGAGAGTGCAGGACACTGAAAATTCTTCATGTGGTGAAGAGAATGGAGGAAATATTGGGGAGTCACCACTAGTACTTGAACTCCAGTTCTGGCGGTCATGAGATTGCCAGATAAGCCCGCTCGTCTATGATATGCACGCCGTTGCAAAGAACTAAGTAGCTTCATTAGGTGGTTCTAATTGGTGCGATAAAATTCTGGTTGTTTAACCGCATTATATGAAAAGAGCTAATAAATAGTTTTTCTCAAACTCAACAGTTTGATTACCATTTAATTTATGGTTATTTGACTGTTTTGATTAAATATGGTAAAATAACCTTTCAATAAATTCATATTTAACCATTTTTCCTAGAAATTTCTAACAGTGTTCCAAATTAATTAAGCGCCTCCTTACGTCTAACTATGGGGTACAATATACACTCTATAACAAAAAAATCGACGCTCCAAGAAGGAGTAGCCGATTGAAACGAAAATTGGTGGATAGGAAGACAGTGTACAGAATAGTAAATGATTAAAATTTCAGAATAATTGAATAATTTATTGCAGAGTTACAGTAACAAGTTCAATAAGGTGTTGATCTGTCTCTAGCCTGGATACAAGCTGCCACACGGCGTGGCATAGACCGATAAAGCTCCCGGATGGTCTCTTGCGGTATTTCCTGCCAAATTCGATCCAATTGTCGAACGAGGTCATCAACATTCCGTGCCAGATGCAATCGCCTTCCCATCATATCCCAGACATGCTCGATGGGAGAGAGATCTGGTGATCTGGCAGGCCAAGGAAGAGTTTGACAAGCTTGCAGACAGTTCATAGCAACACGTGCCGTATGTGGTCTGGCATTGTCCTGCTGAAAAACCAGCCCAGGGCGCTGCAAAAGGAACGGTAGCAAAACAGGTCTTAGGATGTCGTCGACGTACCGCTGTGCAGTAAGTGTACCTCTAATGACGACCAAAGGGGTCCGGCTGTCAAAGGAAATGGCACCCCAGACCATAATGCCTTGTTGAGGGCCGGTGTGGCGTGCAATAGTGAAGGCAGGATCCCCCCTCTGCCCTGTGCGTCTCCAAACACGTCTTCGATGATCGTCAGGACACAGTTGGAAGCGGGATTCGTCGCTAAAGACTATACGTCCCCAGTCGGCATCATTCCAGCCTGATCGAGCCATGCACCACTGCAATCTGGCTCGGCAGTGTGCAGGCGTGAGTGGCAGCTGGCGTAACGGTCGCCGCGAGCGTAGATTTCGCTCTCTCAACCGTCTGTGAATGGTCATGGTGGACACTTGTGTTTGGGTTGAACGTCTGATGGTTGATAGAGATGAAGAAGGCGCTGTGACAGCTGCTCGGACAATCACTCTGTCCTCACGCTCTGTTGTAGCCCTAAGTCGACCGCTACCATCCTGACGCTGAACTCTGCCATTTTCCACCCATCCTTGAAAGCATCTTCGAATCGCCGCATCGCTTCGACTCAAATGACGAGCGATTCTCCGATTTGTCCAACCGGCCTCTTTTAATCCAATGATACGACCTCTGTACAAACTCTGAAAGTTGCTCGTAATGAGCGCGAATCCTGCAGCGAGGCATTTTTTAAGTTGTTGAAAGGTAATCTGAATCGCAATCAAACCGAAAGTTTTAACAACCGTTGAAGAACTGCTCCTTATTACGTCTCCTGGATGCGCAGTTCCGATGCGCCAGAGATCAAACTATTCATTCAATGGACACCAAATTTTAATCATTTGCATATCTGTTCAAAATATTCATGCATACGAAATTTCAAAGCAAACGGATGATTGCTTCTTGGTGCGACGATATTTTTGTTATAGAGTTTATTTACTAGATATTATGGTTCAACCTGCATCAAACGTTGAAGAGTGTACATTTATTCCTTGAATGAATAACAAATTTTCCTCTCCTAATTTCATTTTTATTTTGCTTGTCGAAAGGTTTCTTTTATTAGTCTATTAATCATTCAAAAAATAAATATTTGTAAAACTCGCATATTCCTTCCATAAATATATTTCTCTACATGCAAAGAAATTTTGATAATGTTGCTAATGTTATTATGTTATTTTAAATTCTGTTCACAAAAATCTTGCAATTTGAAGTTTTTATTTACTTGTTTCTATTGCAATTTTATAATTTTATTTATTGAACTCTGAAAATTCTATTAAATACACTCTATACTTACGTAATTAAAATTTTTTTATTCATTGATAAATTTTTACATTTATTAATTCATCAGCTACCTAATCCAATGAAGAACTTTTGATTTTTAGATAGATATATAAACATTCTCAATCATTTTAGTCTCTTAAAATAACTTAACTCCTTGGAAATCATTAAAAGTGCATTATACTATGCAAGTCATTTTCATGTTTCATGAAATAATTAACATTACATACTTCAGAAAGTATTTCAAGTGAAGATTTTGAAAAGTTTAAATGGATAAATTTAGTTACTGCATCAGGTCATCATCTATTTTTCAAAATGCATAGTGTCCTTATTTTTCTTTTTAAAAAGCATTAAATCTTTGTGAAGTTAAAGTTTCACATATGCTAGTTATTTAAAATAAGAATATTTTAAAAGTTTTAAATACATCATTAGAAAATTCCCCAACATAATTTAGAGTTCACAACAGAGAGAGATAAGACAAAAGCATGGTAAGACAAAGCATGGTACAAATTCATTGTTTACGAAAATTAGTGAAGCATAATTTAAATTGCCAACAAAGAAAGGAAAATTTATAAAAATATACATAATGTTCTTTCTCTTGAAACTCGACTGAAAATAATAACAAGCAATGTTGAAGAAGTCGAGGATTATAAATTAAAAACAATAAATTATTTTCAAAATATTTATTTTTTAACTGCATTTTAGCTTATAGATATAAAAATAACATAGCACCAGTTGCGAAAATTGATATTAATGTGTTGATTCTTCTCCAAATTACCTTAAATCTGATTTTTAATTTTTATGCTTAATGATTAAGAAAAAATGCAGGAATACAAAATTTTTAACTATATATATATATATATATATATATATGTTGAAGAATTTTTTTATTCTTGTGAATACTAATTTCTTTTTTTTTTTCTATGCAAAGTGTAAAATATATTTAAACTGAATGTCAGTACTGTTTAATGTAGCAGATGAATTTATTTTATTGTTAATGTTTTCCAGATTTGCTGTTGATTTAGTTGTATGTTCTGCATTGGGCTGTGATATGTTTGACTGTGTTTATCCAACAAGAACAGCTGTAAGTTTTTTTTTGTTGTTGTACTTATCCTACATAAACTCTTATTATTTCATTTCGTCAGAAAACTAGTGCTTGTTACTACAGTTTTTGGTAATTTTCTTCTTGGCTGTACAACCCAAAGCAAGCCTTGGTCATCCCAACAAGTTTCTTTCTTTAAATGGAGTCTGTCGAATAATTTTTTTTGTCCAATTAATTACTTTTAATATTTTTAAATCTTTTTCCGGGTTACAATAACTTACAGGATAGAGGGCTTGCCTCCCAATGAGGTGGGCCATGTTCAAATCCCCGTGATGATTAGTCAATATGAATTCTGTTTCCACCTTGAATCGACCATAGTGCTGACATAAAGTGGCTGCCAGGCTAACTTTGAGAGATTTTCCGCTCCAT
>NC_092214.1:83659876-83751505 GCF_043381705.1 Parasteatoda tepidariorum
TTCAGATCTTCGACCGAGGTTCTGTAACTGGAGACCGCTACTGCAATGAGGTAATCCTACCCCATGTGCGTCTGTTCCGAGGGGCCATTGGACCAGACTTCATTTTTATGGATGACAATGCCCGGCCACACCGTACTGCTAATGTTCAAGAGCTACTGGAAAGTGAAGATATCACACGAATGGATTGGCCAGCTTACTCTCCAGATCTAAATCCCATAGAGCATCTGTGGGATGCATTAGAGAGACGTCTTGTGACACCAGTGTATATATATATTATCAAAGAAGTTCACGAGATAGGTGATATTAAAAGTATGCTTTTTACTAATGGGTAGGTAGTTAGTATTTTAAGGGGCACAATCTGAATTAAAAAGGAATGCAAAGCAAAGAAAGTGCTGGAAAAAATAAATCAAACAAAACTTCTTTTAATTTGAATCTGCACTAAAAATCGTAAAAAAATGAGCTTGTTTAATTAAAAAATTTTCTTTCTACGTAAAATAATTTCTACTTAATCTTGCAAAAGAATGTGTCCGCAACAGAGTTTATAATATTTACTAAATTAATTAAATATGTACAGTCGGCTAAAAAAGAAAAAGATATCACCCTGAATAACTTTCTTTCTAATGATCCGGTTTTCACGAACTCCGGTATTCACCGTTAACAGTGACGTAACGCGAAACACCTAGTTTCGACACCCCGGTCTGGAAATATTGACCACGAGTCGAAAAGTGTATTGTTCATTATTTTTTGACCGTCTATTTCGTAACTGCGGGTTCCTTAACTCGCTGTTAGCTTGCACTCCGATGGTAGATTTATAACATTATTAACAGTGTTTGTTTTTGATTTACATTGCTATTTTTAAAAAAAAAATTCTATTGAAAGAAGAAGAAAAAAGATTGCATTGAGTAGTTAAATTTGTAACACTCTTTTAATCAACAAGTGAAAAATATGTAAAGTTTCGTTTTCCTAACTGACATGTATTGATTAGCGAATGGATCTGAGTTTCATGATTATCAATTTAGATATTTTATTATTATGCATATCACTAAGCCTTACGCAAACATAAAATAATACTGAAATTCAATCAAAAATAATTCATTTCACACAATTATTAAATACTTTAATTTTACACAACGATCAAGGGGATTATGCTAACTTCATTCTTATCATTATTGGCATTTTTAATCTTCTTTTTTCCTCTATAACATATTATCGATAACTTAAACCATTTTGAGAAGAATTTTCTTTTTCTAAAACTTTAAATGAAATCATATAAAACTAACTTTTCAGCTCAGATAATCGTAAATCAGCACATTCCTATTATTCGAAAGAAGCTGTAAATGACTATTATTTTACTGCTATCTGTCGATGATGGAGAGAATCGCCGTCAGGAATATGGTGAATAAGATAACAATTTTTCGTAAAGGCAAATGTCATGATCTGAATAAATGTACCGAAACTTTTAAAAATATCATACTCTTAAACATTCAATTATTTAAATAATTGTAAATGTAAATATAGCAGCTGTATACCCACCAGATGTTATAAAGTAGCCAGGCCATATATTAAAAAAGATGTCAACTAAAGACAGACGTTCTAACTTCATATAGTTTTAAGCAATTAATCTCTTCCAAATGATTCAATTTTTTCCAAATGTTCAACAGATTATTATATGGTCATAAAATTTTAAATTTCTAGATTTGCAAAGCTATTTGATGCAGACTATTGTGTAGTTTAAATTTTACCTCATATCAAAATGTTACATAATATTTATTTCAGCATAATTTTTAATATATATTTAAAATAATGTATAGGTTTTTAATTTTATTAATAGTTTCATTTCATGGATAAAAAATTTTTAAATTCTATTCGCTATCTTCTTATCTAAATATCATATATTATTTTGCCTTATATAAACTATTTTTTATTTTTGGGCAAGATCTATCATCTCGATAGATATCACCAAGCTCTATTATCATTTTATGAATTGTATTCTTCTTTTTTAAATTTCGTATTTCTTTCAAGCATCGATTGTTTTCTTCATTTTTTCACTTTAAAAAATGAATGAAAGCTAGCAAAATTATTTTTAATCTTATTACTTACACTATTCATTTGAATTATTATTGTGGTCACAATTTGTATTATCCAAGATTTTTTCTCAGAGCGAAAAATTTTTTAAGAGCATTATTATTATTAGCAATTATTTTATTATTAGCAGCAACGACTGCTAATAATAATTTGAGAAATATATAAGATATTATCTTAAGAAAATTTAATTTTCATTTTATTAATAAGCATTTATTTGGTATAAATTAATTATAGTTACATCTATTAATAAATTGACCTCACAGCCCATAAAAAAAAGCAACCGAACATCATAACTGTTTTTTTTTTTAAAAAAAAAACATTAATAAATAAAAAAATAGCCTACTGCGCATGCGGGGTTACTCAACTGGGGAAGTCTTCAGGCTTAATTTACTTAACTCTGGGTCCAACTAACAAGCAGTTACATCCACGGTGAAATGAAATTTTGGAATCTAACCTGGAGTTGCTCTCATAAAAACTGCTTTAAACTGTATATACGGATGTATACGGATTTATTATATTTTCATTTTAAAATATTATTCTACAACTTTTAAATTAAATATGAAGAACACAAATTTTCTAGTATAATCTTTTTATCTACGTCATGTTTATAAACTTTACACCATATAACATGAGTCTAACTTTTACTGTAGACTCATAGGTACATTTTGATTTATGGCACTGTTTATTAATTCAATAAAATCTGTCAATATGTTCTACACTGTAAAAATTCTGGATAAAATTACGACATAAAGTAATAGAACTTTTGGAATTCATCCCTAAACTCTAATTTACCTCAAAATCCATTTTTTCCGTAAATATACGGTAATTTATCAATCATGGATTCATGAATCATGAGATCATGAATTCGAGGAAATCTTAATGCAGTCACCACATAAAAAGTTTCAAATTATCTAGACATGATCTTTAAAAAAATCACTGCATCATAAAATATCAAATTATTTAAAATCGTTATAACATAGTTTCTAAGAACATAGTTTCTAAAACAAACACAATCCTTATTTTGATATCCGAATAAAAGGCTTTTTCTTTCTAAATAAACAAAATGACATTCCATAAATAACAAAGTACTCGTTTGAAAAACCGTTCTATGATTAGAACTCTTTCGAAGTTTGATTTCCTTCGAATATATATTTCATATTAAAACATAGTTTCAATCGTTTGGTAATAAATGTTCAGTTTGAAAGTATTTTGGGTCCCTTGATAACTTCTGCAATGCGTCGATAATAGTTTTCATGAAGGTTTATTCGAAATGTTTATAAGCAAACTGGGTTGTATAAAGTTTAAATATCGGTTATTCAAAAATGTTTCTTCTATGTGAATAACAGCTCTTTGTATTTTACATTTAAATTAGATTACTTTAAATAGAAAACATGAGTTAAAGACAAAATTCTATTTATAACTTTAAAAGTTAGGTTTTATTAAAAATTTAAATCATAATAAATTAAATTTATTAAATCAAAGTAAATGTTTCTTCTATCTAAATAATAGCTCTTTGAATTTAGTATTTAAATTAGATTACTTTAGATAGGAAGGATAAGTTAAAGAAAAATATTCTATTCATAATTTTAGAAGTTAGGTTTTCTTAAAAATAGAAATAACATCCTTATTTTTATTTACTTTTTATTGTGCATGCAAAACATATTAGATGTAGTGTTATCCAAATTAATTTTTCTATGAAAGAGCAAAATTTGTTTGTAGAAAAAAGTATTATTGACGTTAAACCAAACATAGATAAAAGTAATCGTGTCTCACACAGCATTTTTTCGGTAGTATTAGACAAAACTGAATTCTCCAGTTTTTGACTCTTAGATTATTTTAAAGATTTTAAAAAAACTTTGCAAACATTACTGTTCACAAAAAACTTGAAATCATCTTTTTCCATAGAAAATATTTAACACGACAAAACTAACTATAATACAAGATGGAAATCATCTTTTTGCTTTAATATGTTTTTATCTTATATGATTTCCACGTAGTGTGATTAGAACGCTTTTATTGGAAAGGTATCGATTTTACCTGAAATAATTAAAACTCAGTTATAGCGAATGTCCAAAAGCACTAAATGGAAATTATCTCTTTTTAACTTCCTTTTATTAAGACTATTTGAGTTTTTTTCGCTATTAATTTGCTTATTTTTTTTAAATCAAAGTAAATGTTTTAACTTTCTTTTAATCATCGTAAACTTGCATTTTTTTAAACCGTAGGGAGTAACGAATTTTTTCACTGAATCTTAGAAAATTACTATATTGCTTCCTAAAGCAATTACCGGAAGGTGGCATTGAATGTGAGATTTTGAAAGAAATAAAGAAAATGCGATAATTAATGCAAATAAGTTCTTCGTAAATTGCTTTCATAGAAATTTTTTATAGCATTGGGAAATCTTAAACTTTTCTTTTTTGTTTTAAGTAACAGATTGTTATTTCCACTGAACAGAACAAATTAGATAACATTACTTGTTTTCGATTAAGACTGTGCTTTTCTAACTGAAAAAATTAGTCTCAGTATTTTTGTAATATGTATGTTAAAATTTGCTTTCAAATTTATCTTAGTTTACAAAATATATCTATGTACAGTCCGCAAAAAAAAACGAATCACCCTGAATAACTTTCGTTCTAATGATCGGATTTTCATGAACTAAATGTCAATCTTAATGGTTCCTGAGGGTAACCTCAAATATGCTAATTAATTAGCGCTAACTATTAATTAAGTTACGAAATCAGACACAGAAACGTACTTTCTCTGAATAAACATATATTTTTTTTACATATTTGGATTCTTAACATTCAAAATATAGGGGGTAGCCGCAATCTGGGAAATGTGGTCCCCAAAGTTTGGTCAGGAGAGTGATCCAAAGTTCGTACCCCTTAATGTTAATTTCACTTTTTACGTTTGTAGTCATATTTTTAAAACTAATAAAGTAATTCAAAGAAAATTGCGCCCACTCATAAAACTCATTTACCCGAAGATAATTTCATGAAAAAAATAATTTTAAATAATTATCAATTATTTTTTATTATTTAATTAAATTGAGGATGAAAAAATTTTGAATAATAAGGTATGAATTTTTTCATACCATATTAATCTACATATTTTTCAACAGAAAAATCTAAAGTTTCAACTGTTTTTATTGATTAGAAGCTGAGAAAAGTTAAAATTAATTATTTTTAAAAAAATAATTTAGCGACAATGAAGAAATTATTAAATGGGGCGATTGATATTGAAATGTGATAAACTTACGAGGAACTTGACTTCACATGGAACAGTGAATTCCATGTGAAGCGCGCGTAGCGTAAAATTTCATTCATATTTTTTTCGTCAATAATCGTTTGCTAATCTTTTTATTTTTATTTTTTTAAAACTGTAAAATACGGTATTTCTTTTTTAGTCGCCTAAAATTCTATTTGCAATTTAGTAAAGAAATTTGAATAAAACATTTTATTGAATAAAAAACATTTTATTCAACGAATGTCGATTTTTATAAAAGCATGCTTTTGATAGAATATGATTATACACCAGATTGCGCTTATTTAATATGATTATTTTTAATTTTTTAGTTTTTTTTTCTCAATAACTGATACAATTTCAATAATATACATACGTATGAATATATTTGGAATAAAGTATTTATGAATTTCTTGAATATATTTTTTATAAATATTAATAAAAATAGGCAGTAAACATATTTAAGCATATCTCACATCATCGCAAATTTCTCAACATCTTATATATCGTCTTAATCTTAAAAGTAATTTTTTAACCACCTGTCCAGAAGTGTTTCGCAGAACTATTTTACCAACTATTTCATTAAATTTTAACATTTTTTAAAATCTTATTCTTTACCCTACTACGTTCATTATGTCTTCATTAATATACTAATCAATTTTTTTAGTTCCTTAATTTAGGTTTTCTTTAAAGAATAAAACCTTGTTAAGAAATTGAAACATTCCGTTGTTTAAAATTATTTAATGCAGGACAGCTGATTATTTACTAAGCATACTATTTTATTCGAAAAAATATATAAATCATTGATTGTCCTTTCTTGTTTTGTTTCTTGTGAATTCAACATAGATTATCTAAAATAGTCTTGATGTTTTAGAAGTCACTACAAAGAGTATAAAGATACCGAACACAAAAAGCTGTCGAATACGCAGCCAAAAGTTTTAAGCGTCTTAAAATATCTCAGTATCTTAAATGTCTTCCTAACACCTTAGTCGTGAAATTAAATTTTTAATTATCTGACCATGTGTGATTCATTAATTATTTCATTATATCTTTAACCCTTTCTTTATGAATCGATGTAGATTTTTTTCCGGATAATATACTAAACTATTCTGTTCAATTTTTTGATTTAGCACGATTCGCAGGAAATTATTGCAGTATAATTTGTTATCAGGAAAAATGCCTTATTTTGTTAAGCAGGAAATACTAAAAATTGAAATTTGTAAGAAGATTCCGAAGCCGTGCCAATTTTAGAATCATCTGATTTTTTAAAAAAAGCAATAAAAATACGCAATTTCCGAATTTTTCCGAAAATAAAAAAAATTTAAGACAAAAAACAAGGCAAGAAGGGTAACATACTTTTTACAGAAACTGTGAAAACCAATTTTTCCTATATTTCGTAAAAAGAGGATAAGAATGATATTGCTCCAAGGGACCTACGCAATAATTTCGCTATTTCCAGAATGAAATCTGTTTGATCAAAACATATTTCCTTGAAAATTAAAACGAGGAAAAAATTTACTCTTATTATTTATCTAAGCTTATTCCATTTATTTAATGATAGCGGTATCAAGGTTAAGGATAAGCGATGGAAGCCCCGTTTACTATTATACTACAAATGCATTAAATCATGTAGCTTGAATAATTCATTTTAAGCGAATCATTTAATAATTTTAAGCAAATAAGGGTGTAAAAATAAACTCGATCAAAATATTCCGAAAGTGTACCCGAAAATATATGTAGAATAAACTTTGGAATCGATATATAAAAAATACCTTTTCAAACAACTTCGAGAAGGTTGGAAACTCTAACTTGTTTCAAATAGTTGTCCTTGTAACTATTTAATTTCGATTCCAGGTGTTAGGGGACATTCCATTTTCACATTCGACTTCTGAAATTTCAATTGTAAACGGAATTTTTTATGTCCTTAACTTAAAAGGCTTGCAGCAAAAAAAAATTTTTACTGCATTGATTTTTTTACAAAGTAGTGAATTATTATTTTTTCAATCTAAGAACCTGTGCCTATAACTTATGTAAAACTTATTTTAATATCGAGTGAAATAATTTAATATGTTGTATAACTAAATAGATAATCCCAAGAAACTGAATCGAAAATATAAAAACTTCATTCATTTAAAAAATAATAGATGATAATGATAATAAAAATAAACATGTTTTGAGCAGCCAATAGTAAAAGTCACAAGTTATTCAAGCTTGACAAGTTTTGAGAACGGGCGATTATATTTGAACGCTCGAAACATGTCGACTTTTACTTCCCTCTTCATATTTTTGGAAGCAGTTGAATTTTTATCATCAATTATACTGTTTTACATTTGGGTGTTGATCATTATTTTGATAAGGATTTTACACTTGTTAATGAAAACATATGCATTCTCATATTTTAACAGGATTTATGTGGTCTTTAAAAACGTAAGAGCATCAATATTGTAAAATTTATATTTAACTTTAAAATTAAAATTTTGACAACAGATATTTTGAGTTAATGAAATTAAATATTCCATATTTTAAGTTTTCGTGTCCCTATTTCAGTATCTTAAGGACCTTACGAGTACTGTTTAAAAAGAGAATATCGCATCGTATATATATATAAGAAATCAAAAATAATCATAGTAGCAGTATTTGGTGGTAAATGTTGCTTATCGTAATTGAAGAATATGCTGTGCGACATTTTATGTTGAATTTGCTAACGTAAGTTTCAGAATGTATCGAAACATGGGGATGCTATTTGCTAATCATCTTTATCCAAAGAAAACCATGTAACCTAAATATCTAGCAGAATGAAGCGATTTTTTAGACAATGAATCTTACAATATTTAACATATTATTTCAATATCTTATTCTTAAACATAACATATTTCAATGTCTTTAAAATGCCACTTAACATTCTGCAATTCCTTGAGTTATAGAAAAAAAAAAGAAATATCTTAAATTATAGAAAACCTTGTGAATGTGCATTAGAATTACTATACAATCTACATTTTATTTTTCAAGCTCATTTTTTGCCTTCAAACTTTCTTGCCTAGAAGACTCGCTAAAAGCTGTAAAAATGATTATCCCTAAAATTCTATATATAGCCATAATAAGTTATGTTAATTTGATTTTAGTATGAAATCCTTGAATAAATATAGCAAAAACAACATAATCTAAATTATATCCGACAAAAAGTTCATGTATTTAAATTCTAGAGACTTAGAAAATCATAAATAATTTATAAATCGATTCAAATTTTCTTTTCAATGGAGATTAAAATTAAAAAAATTTTTGCTTTTTGGACAGAAATCAGCTTAAAAATTGTCTATTACCTAGAAACTTCGAATTATTTTCTATTAACTGTTAATTAAACCTCTCCGAGCATTTACAGAACATTGTTTCAATTTTTTTTACAGTCAGAGCTTGGTTGCTTAGCAACCTAGTAAAATTAAGCATTCCTCTTTTGAATTATCCAATGGGTTATCTTAAAATATTCATTTGCGCTGGCGACTTTTTTTGGTGGTTTTCTGGACTATCCCCAAACATATAAACCTTTATTGCGACCTAATTTATGACCCAATTTTTTTAAAATTTTGTCTACTCCCCCTAATTCAAGTGTCTGGATTCCAAATATGTAAAAAAAAATATGTTTATTCAGAGAAAGTACGTTTTTGTGTCTGATTTCATAACTTAATTAATAGTTAGCACTAATTAATTAGCATATTTGAGGTCACCCCCAGGAAAGATTGACACTTAGTTCGTGAAAATCCGATCATTAGGACGAAAGTTATTCAGGGTGATTCGTTTTTTTTTCTTTTTTTTTTGCGGACTGTACAACAACGTGTAACCCAAAAACTATTTTGTTGTGGTTTATTTTATTTAGAAATAACATTTAAATCAACACAGAAAAATAACACATTTTTTTAGCTCAATAAAGTTTGAATTTTGTTAATATATTTTTAAATTATAGAAATAGAATAAAAAAGGGCTTCTAGAGAATTTTTAATTATATATCTTTCTACAGAAATAGTCTGTAAATTATACAAAATATTAAAGATAACGAAATGGACATAATGACAATTGCGTTATTTCATGCAAATAGATTAAGAGGTTAGAAAAATAATAAGGAAATCATTCGTAAAATTTTCGACCATGAACACTGTTAGATATTTCTCGGAGAAAATGGTATAATAACAATTTATTTAATTTTTATTTTACCATATTTAAACAAAACAGTCAAAGAACCATAAAAAATGGTATTCAATCTGTTTACTGTAAGAAAAACCATTTATTAATTGCTGTTACCTAATACGGTCAAACAATCAGAGCCAAACTATGTCCACCAAATGAAGTCTCATAATTTTTTGCAGATGGATACATATATAGCCGAGGGGGCAAATCTGTCAATCTCATGACCGACAAAACTGAGATTTGAGTCCCTAGTGCTGACACTACAATATTTCCTCCATTATCTTCTACATATGCAGAGTTTCTATTGTTCGACACTCTTCAATTTGTGATCCTGTGGAATTAGTACATGATACTCTCATTCACGCATAGATGGCAGCACCAAACAGCTGTTAAACTATCTCCAATTTCCAATTGAATTTCTTTTTACGGTTTTGAATCCATGCTAAATGTAATTGGTTAAAAAAAAAACGTATGGCTTTGTTGGGTAAACTGACCAGTGAAGGAACACTTAAGCTTCTCTTGCCTTTTAAAAAATCATATTAATTTCAAAATTCGTAATTTTAGTTAAATGACAGTGTCAACATATTTGTTACTAATTGCAAATTATGTATAAAAATTGTAGAGAACTTACATAATATTGCTTTAAAGTTTTGGAGGTTCAAATTACAAGTAGTACGAAGACCAATTGAAGGAACAGTTCTTACCAGTGAAGGAACACAATATTTCCCAGTAAAGGAACACTTAATTTTGGTTATTTTTTAATGCTCTTTATGAATTTATATGCCATACAAATATCTAAAATCAAGCCTATTCTTGAAATTATTACATACAAATACTTGGAAAATGTTAACTTTCTTTTGTAATCATGAATTAAAAAGTAAAGTGTCAACATATTAACCCGTTAACGTCCAACTTAATTCAAAATTGAAATTTTTTTAAAAACTTTTAAAATTATGTTCTAAACACTTAAATTAGATATAATATGCAATTAAACTCCTTATGGGTTTACTCCAAACCTTATGGGTTTACCTTTAATGTATTGCTTGAAGTAATGATGACCGTAAAATCGAATTATTCTTTCATCAATAGATAGATGATTGTCAAAAATTCCCCATTTCTGAAAGTTTGCGTTCATTTCTGTAATTAATTTTCGAATTTTAAAAGCTCTGTCATTTGTTTGGAACTTAGCTTCATAATTATCAGCAAAAGGAATCATAGATTTCATTTCTAAGTATCTGTTTCTAGTCATTGACTTTTTTGCTACAGGAACCCTTAAATCTTCTTCATCTGACCAATAGTCACGTTCACTTGATAGTGTATGATATCTAGAGAAGATCAAAAAACCGATAAATGTTTTTTGTTCTTCAGTTGTTAAGGAAAAATCTGGATTGTTTTTCCATTGTTTGGCATATTTCTCTGTTTCTGTTAAAATATGCTCTAAATATGTCGGAGACAAAAATTCTTCAAAAACTTCTACGGGCGATAGACCCTCTAAGATGCTTACAGTTTTATCAAAGTTTATTTTTGAAAAATTACTTTTATCAGAAAAATTATAGTTTGACGGAACTTTTTTCCAATCTGCTATTAACTCTTTTTTACCTTTCTTACGTGTATTTGATCCTGATTCCGAGAAATTTCGCTTTTTACTTTTGCTTCATAAATCTTTCTCTCTATGATCATCATAGTTTTCATAAGGCATAGAAATTTCAATACTACCTATAACGTCTCTTACAGATGGGTCAAGAGTTTCAGTGTCATCAAGACCTTCATCTGTTAATTCATTTACTCCAGGTGGCAAAGCAATCATTTCGGACTCTAATTCCTCCGAAAATAGATATTCTACAGCTTCCTCGGCGGTTTTAAAAACTTTTTTTCGTGACATCTTGAGCACTTATGAAATAAACTAAATATCAGAAAATTTAACGAATCTGTCCAGCGTCCTATTTTTAGGACAGTATTTTAAATTTGTAATTAAAAGTAATAAAAGTAAAAATAATTTTAAAATGTTATAAGATATCTGTTAATAGAATATCTGAAATATAAATTCTGAAAAAAATATTTAAACGTACCTTAAAATAAGCTCAGTAACCTCTTCGTACGATTACAATGAAATTCAGCAAGAAAAAATCATGAAAATGGCGAAGTTTACGTGTCTGCAGCTGGCTAAAAAATGCTTCAATCCGGTTCAAAACGGTTTAAGTAAGTAGGGTGAAACCATTACTTTTCAGGGGGTAGAAAAAGAATAGGCGGAACATTGAATAGCTTTATTTATAATGGTGAAAATGAACTGTCCTATAACTATGACGCTGGGCAGAAATTGGTTAACACATACTGTTCATTCACTGGGAAATCTATGCCCAGTAAAGGAACATGCCTGTTCCTTCACTGGTTAGAAGTTGTTTTTTGTTTTTTAACATATTTTTGATGCATAACATCACTAAAGGTACAAGAAAATTAAAGTTTTTCTTTCATTTTCATTAACTTAGAAAAAAAAAAACCAGTAAAGGAACACTTGTTCCTTCACTGGTTTTTCATCACTTGGTAACCCAGTAAATAAACACCCTCTTATCTCAGTACCAGTTTTAAACAGTTTCAAAATCGTAAAGATAAAAAATGCTCTTCCCTCTAACTTTACGATTAATCGGATGGGAAGACTGCTGCTGGCTATTTTTGCATAGTTTTAGAATAAAAACTCTAACCGTGAAAAAATAAAGTTTAATAATTGTTCATTAATTTTTGAAAATTAATGAAGGAGAAATATTTTTTTTAAAAATAACAAAAGATTGCGTTTTCTTTGTTAAGAAAAAAATTTAAATATTAATGCCACAATTCAAATGTTGTTAACACATGTCTACATTAACTAAAAAATTTATTCCAAAAATTTCTATCATTTGTATGATTCGTAATCATTTATCATCTGAGTTAACATCTGAATTCAAAAGATATTCTACGTAAAAAAATGTTTCTGTTCTGCAATTAATATTAAAAAAATTTCCTTCTTAACATTTAGAAGCAGCGATTATTTGTTTGCTACCAAACAAATGGCGTGAATTTTTTGGTGAATTACAATACTAGAAAAGACAATCTAAAATAAACTTTACAGTTCCTATTATCACACATTTAGTTAGAAATACTAAACTGAAATGCAAATCTAACCAAAGAAATGGTTTTTATGCCATACCATTACCAAATTTTTCCACACTTACTAAATGTTATCACATATTATAAAACCATATTTTACTGTTGATTTTAACAAAATCATGACCAAAGTGCTTCGGTAAAAATTACCGAGCTTTCTGGTGTTCCCATAAAGCCAGAAAGACGGTAAATTTTACCATATTCCGATGGTTTTGACAATGCTTTTTTTCTCTGTGTAGGATAAAAAAATATTTTATGAATTAATAATATTTCTCTTAATACTACTCTGATTGAATACTTACTGTTGCAAATTTATCAAATCATTTTTTTAATCTAAAGAATTGCTGAAACAAGATCTTGTCGATTTTAACCGTAATATACTTTTATTTGTTGGATAAAATTAGTTCCTCGCAGTAATGAACTTTTGAAGTACTACGGTTAGAAAGAAAACCCCTCTAATAACTCCCAAGGAAAAGATAAATTCCTTGATTGAAGATTCTAGTGATTCATGATAATTTCTTATTTGATCTAATTACTTTGAACAACTCCGATTTTCTGATTAACCACCAAAGGAAAAGAATAAATCTGAGTTATGAAAGTGTTGTGCGAATAATTAAATTATACAAATGCGGAATATTGATAATTAATCGTTCATATAAGCTTTTTATTTATCTCTTAAATTGCTTGATATTTTATATACACTGATAGAAAAAATGGTTGAATAACAATTTATTTAATTGTTATCTTACCGTATCCAAACAAAACAGTGAAATAACCATAAATAAGATGGTAATCAAACTGTTAAATGTGAGGAAAACCGTTTAGTAACTGTTTTTACCTAATGTGGTTAAGCAACCGGAACTTTATCGTACCAACTAAGCCCACCTAATGCAGCTACTGTTTCTTCCACCTGCTTACATATTATAACCGAGAGGGCTATTCTGTCAGTCTCAAGACAGATGGAACTGGGGTTCGAGCCAAAGCGTTGACACTAAAATATTTCCAACATTCTCTTCAACACATGAAGAATTTCCTGTGCCTTGCACTTTCCAATGCCCATTACCTAGCGAAAAGCTTAGCTTATATGTCTAGGTAATTTTTTTGATGGTTTTGAAACCATGATAGTTGTAAATGGTTAGAAACAGTACAGTTTTCGTGTTTTTATAACCATACCTGTCGTAGACGGTTTTAAAACAGTAAAGGTAAAAAAAAATTCTTTAACGTAAAGTTTACGGTTAAACGGATGGACAGCTGCTGGTTATTTTACCGTAATTTTAGAAAGAAAGGTCTAACCGTGCAATATTTGGTATATATAGAATAATTTAAAACTATCTTAGCAAAACACTTTCCTTTCGACGAAATTGCTGTTGGAAAGAATGAAACCAAATTTTATATTAAGGTAGGTCAGTGTTTCCCAAACTTATGACTTTTGTGTACCCTTTCTAAATTTTTCGTCTGTGTACCACTAATAAAAAAATGAATGTATTTTTAACTATAAAAAAAAATGCACAAAAGTGTAAAACCACAACTGGCTGTTGACACCACTAATTATTAACTGTTAACTCTGCAAAAAAATAGCCAATAGAAAAATACGTTCATGGCTAGCTTTGTTTTTCGATAAAATTTTTTGAAACTTTCGTTTGTTGCAAGATATTTCGCATAAAAACGCGTACCCCCACTAAACTGTTCTCGTACCCCTGGGGGTACGCGTACCACACTTTGGGAAACACTGAGGTAGGTAATATGAAATGTGCGCTCAATACTAGAATTAAAAAAGGTTATACAGTTTTCAAAATTATAAAAAAACAAATGCTCGAAATTTTTAAATATCTACTCCTGGATACTTTTATTCATCAAAATGCGTTCCCCATAAAAGAAAATTAAAATAGATTTTGAAGAATATTGTTAGTATAAAAATGGCAGTACTAGGTAGGCAGGAATAAAAAAAGTATTTCAATAATTTTATGAATTGAAATACTTTTTTTATTCCTGCCTACCTAGGTCTACTCATGGCGTTGTCAACGACTCAGGTCTACTCATGGCGTTGTGTATATTATTGATTCATATATTTTTTATATTTGTTTATTTGAAGCAATTTTAATTAGTTAGAAAACTACAAAGCCCTAAATTGAAAAGGAAAAATGAGCTATTTTTGGATAATTACCCTAGCAATCTTGGCCCCAGTTGAGCTCAAAATTTGCTCAATATAGATCCTATATGAACATGCTCTGAGGGACCTATATTGGGATGTCCAGATTTCTTAATATTGCAGTGTCAGTATCCGCCTATATAGGGTCAATATGAAAATATTTAGGAAAATATTTACCCCGACCTGCCCCAATTCAGGGCATACGGGTAAATGTTTATTAAAACCAAGTAAAAACAGAAAAGAACATAAAAAGTAAAAAGTGCATAAAATACAAGAGTCATATGCCAACAGCTGGGAGGGCCACCATATAGTGCTTAAAGCCGACGGCCCACTTTTATACTGAGCCAAATTACAATAGTATTGAAGACCCCAACAAAGTTACAGAGAATACAGTATGTGTTACAATACATAATTAGTAGTTACAAGATATAAACATCTAAAATAAAACAAGACAGTTAAAAATATGAATACAATAAAAAAAAAACTTTCTTCTCTTTTCCTTTCCCGTCCATTTTTGTTGATAAAAGCGCTAAAAGCGAATATACAAGTGAGTAAAAACATCAAGATGAATTAAAATTAGAGTTGAGGTGATAGAACAGAAGACCAACGGAGTCCCCCAGGATGCTCTAGTTTGAAAAATATAAAAGGGGAATGACGCGTTAAAATAGAAGTGGATTGGCAGTTCAGGTATTGAGGGGAGACATCAAGTCAACCTAAGTGTATAGGGTCCATCGGATCGTCCATTGTAATGGTATCTTCTAGTGTGCTTTTAATAATTTCTCTAATGATTTGTTGCTGTTGTTTTGTTCTGCACCACTTTTCGATTGGTTCCCTGATTTTAATATGATTCCCCCGGAGTGTCGAAAATTTAGGACATTCTGCAATTAGATGTTGAACCGTTTGGCTTTTGCCGCAGTATTTCCAGCTAGATGATTTCTGAAAAAATCTCGATTGGTGTTCTCCGAACACTCCGTGGGCGGTATAGAATTGGTTTACGTAAAAGTCAAAATTTAAAAGTTTATCGCTGACTTTTGGAAAAAACTTGTTGGTATGTCTCCCGTTTGATGAACGGTCCCACCTTTCTTGCCATAAATCTCTGCTGACCTGCCGTAGTTTATAATTAAGCTGTGGTCTTGTAATAGAGTAGTAAAAATCTACTCCACTGAGCAGAGTGCCCGCTTTTGCTAGAGCATCCGCTTCCTCATTTCCAGCTTCCCCCGAGTGAGCCTTGATCCAGTTGAACCGGTAATTCCTGTGTTGAATAATACCCTTAATGTTTTCGACTATAATGTCCCTTGGTGTGGGATTCTCTAGGGCCTGTAATGAGGATTTGGAGTCCGAAAAAAGTACTAACTCTTGTATATCTGCCTCAATTGCCCAAGAAACAGCCAGGTAGATGGCGGTCAGCTCAGCCGGGTATATACTTGATTCGTCATTTATTCTGACAGACTGTTGGTGTATAGTTTCGCCGTTAAGTTTGACCAAGAAGCCACTACCAACTTTGTATTCATATTCGTTGGTTTCGTTGTTAATTACCTGCCTTCTGCTTCCGTCCGTGTATATTTCGTACCCTGTTCCGCTTGGCCCGCTGTATCCCGTATTAATAATCCTTAATTGAGTTGGGTCGTAAGTACAATTTGGGGGCGGGGAATATTCGTTCAGGTATTTAATCTGGTAATCGTTATCGAAGGTATCCTGATTATTGTTATTCCAAAATTGTTGCTTAATTGCGATGGATTGTCTAATTGTTAGGTCAATTGGTGTAATACCTGCGAGGATTTGCAGTGCCTCCGTACTAGTGGTGAAGTAACATTTAGTGATGTTTAACAGGGGAATTCTTTGGATGGAAATAAGTTTCTGATTAAGCTTAACTTTATTTGCATACCAGACGGAGGCACCGTATATAATCTTTTTCTCGATAGCTTGTTTGTAGATGAGTTTAAGAATTGCTGGGTTTAAGCCCCATGTTGCTCTACTGTATTGCTTGATTTTATCATAAAAGACGATGATCTCATTCTTTAGGTTCTTAAGGTGTGGGATCCAGCTCAGCCGAGGGTCCAGGGTGATCCCGAGGTACTTAAGAGTCTTAACATTTTTAATATATGCGCTGTTCGTGCCCTCCATTTTTATGCACGGGAGTCTACGGACACATTTTGTGCCCTTGGGAAACGTAATTGCAAAGGTTTTTTCTGGTGCGAGTGCTAATTTGTGGCTCTTGGCCCAGTCTGTCAGGTTCTCAATAATAGTAGAGGCCTGTTTATCTAGTTGATAGAGTATTGAGTTTTTAGTTAAGAGAAAGATATCGTCGGCAAATGCCAGCAGTTTGCTATTGCTAAAATTAAAGTTAGTTAAAAGCGAATTGATGAGGATGAGCCAAAGAACTGGTCCTAAAGACGAGCCCTGGGGAACTCCAATATTGGTTGAAGATATGATGGTGGTATCATTAAAATTAAAACCAACAGAGCGATGGTGTAAAAAGTCATAAACAATTGCCAGTAGTGAGTCGCTAAGATTAAGATTGTTCAACTCCCGCTTCAAAATGTACCAATTTGCTGAATTAAATGCGTTTTTAATATCCATGGCTATGCCCACGGTATGACAACCCTCCAGTTTTGATTGCTTAACATAGTCCACTAATGTTCTCAGTGCGTCTTCGGTTCCCCTGCCTCTCCTGAAGCCATATTGATCACTATGGATTACATTATTGATTTCTAAGTGGTAGGTCAGTCTTTGCGTAATGAGTTTATCCAGGATCTTGCCCAAGGTAGAGAGCGGGGAAATTGGGCGGTAGTTTTGTGGCCGGGTATGATCTTTCCCAGGTTTTGGGATTAAGCAGATCAATGCAATCTTCCAGCTATCCGGGAAGGCTCCATATTGCAGACATTTAGTTAAGGACCCCTTTAAACCAAGTCTTGTTACAATAATAGAGATCCTTAAAGACTTCTGAGGGGATCCCATCTGGACCAGGAGCCTTGTTTGTTTTCATATTTCTCACAACGTGTTCCACTTCAGCAGTTGTGAAGTGTTGAACCGGGATGTTTTTAATGTTAGGTTGGATGTCAGGGTGATTTACATTTGGAAAGTGGTGGTCCAAAATATTTTTAATTGAGTCTCTATAGTTAGTGGTGGGGGTTCCATCCTGTTTAACAGTGAGGTTGTTAATCTGCTTTCTTATATCGATACTTTTACTGCATTTATATGGCTTTCCAAAGGCGGAGTTCATAGTGAGGTTGCTCAGGTACTGTTTGATACCTTCTCTTTTATGATACCGAATCATTTTGCGGTATTTTGCCAGATTATGGTTGTATTCCGCTCTATATTTGGTCCTCTCAAGGTTGTCAGTTTGTCGTTGGAATCTCCTGCGCAAAGCCCGAACTTTCTTCCTCATAATAGTAAGGGTTGGTGTCCACCATGGTTTACTACCCTCCCCGCTATTATTCCTCTGTTTATATTTATGCTGCTTACAAGACTCGATAATTTGCACGGTGACCCTGTTTATAAAATCATTCAAGCTTTCCCTGTCGGTTATTAGGTTGGGATCATCAGAATCAGCAATGTAAGTCAGGTCGACTTTTAAATTAAGCCAGTTTAATCTATTATAATGAATGCGATTAGGTCTAGTAAAGTTTAGGTCAGGGGAAACAATAGGATCTGCTTTAAAGTTACACAAGATGAGTTCATGATCTGAGGCTGTAATGTGGTCCATCACTTGGTAATTAGTGAATTTAGCGTTGTTCGCGATCGCTAGATCTATCAAGCTTTTACTCTGTGCAGCAAAGTAAGTTGGCGGGCTATTGGGGTCGTTAAGAATAAAGAGGTCGAATTGATTTACGAACTGGATAATGGGTTCCGAGAGGTGTGTGATGGAGCCTCCCCAAATAGGACACTTGGCGTTGAAGTCCCCACATATGAGAAGGTTATAATTTGCGTACCGGGAAGCCATGGATTCAAGTTTAATCAAATATGGTTCAATGGCGTCACTGGGCGAAATATAAATAGATATAAAGATGTGTCGCTCAGATTGGTATGTGAAACCAACGGCCTGTAGACACTGTTCGCTAAGAATTATATAGTCGTCGAGGTCATGTCGACATACAAGAATAGCGGCTTTTGGCCTAGAGTTGGTCGCGTAGATCTTTAGTTTACTCGTAAAATCGGTTATAATACTCTGTTGGTTAAAATAAGGTTCATTTAAGCTAACCAGATCAAATTTTGAGTTTAAAATATCATGAGTAAGTTGAATGTTGACAGCCTTGGAGTGATGGAGATTGAGGTGTCCGTAATTTAAGTTCGATTGTTGTTTTGTCCCCATAGTTTGTTCGCTTGATTTGTGTTGCCCTGACCTGTTCTAATTGTTTGCATATCTTATCGAAGGGGCTGTGTGCTGTATTATAGTTTGTTTTGAATTTCTTGTTGGCTGCGATGCATAGTTTACAAGATTCTTGACCATTGCATTCCTTATCCTGGTGGCCGACGGTTGAGCAGGTTCTACAGACCTTATCTAGAGTACAGTTCGTTGCTATGTGTCCGAGCTCCGCACAATTAAAGCATTGCTTGATCTTAACGTGCTCCTGGAAGTTGTATCTCCTCCATCCTATGTTTATTTTGTCTAAGTTCATAAACTTCTTAAAGGCGTTCGGTTATACTTCGATAACCCAATTATTGCGGTCTCCACCTGCTCGCAAGGGGAATTTGATTTCGAAGTCTTCTCCATAAATAAGTTAATTCTGGTTTATGATAGCATCTGTGATGCTTTCTCTGTCCAGGTCTCCATCAACCCCGTATATCACTATTGATGGGTTCATCAGTTTTGGCTTCGATATATTGTACTGTTCGGTGACTTTGTTCAAATTCGTGTTCTAAAATCTGAAGTTCTCTGTCGCTTCCCGTCTGTATTAATATTCCCCCATCTTTAATTTTTGTCATTCGCTTTACGCCTATCTTCAGTTTGTTCGGGTCTAGCACGCTTACAACATCTGATTTTGTCTGTTCAGGCCTCGCATCTTTCGAGTTGGGTCTGATAATAGTGACATACTCCTTGGCTCTCACCTGCCTTGTAGCTAGTTGTGCCTGCTCTGGGGCTCTTTTCAGTGCTCCTGCGTAAGTTACCACAGTATCCTCCGCAGCTACTTCGATAGCATTTTCTGTAATGTCCAGCTGATCCGATGCCCTGTCCAGCTGATACTTCATTACGGCCAGATTTGAGACCTGCCTACTAATAAGTATCAATAGATCTGCTATCCCTCTCAAGATCTCTGCTCTATCCGCCTGACCTATCCTGCACGAACTCTTAAGTAAGGTTTGGAGTTAAGTAGGATTCTGTCTTGTATTACCATAGCGTCGGTCATGAAATGCACCTCGTGTGGGTTATCCTCAACTCCATTCTCCCGACTGACAACCATGTCCAGCCCGTCATCGTTAACCCGGACTGTTGGGTCTGTTGAAGACATCCCCACCAGTAACGGGAGGATGCTGGTTCGTTAACCAACAGTAATAGTTAAAAGAATCCCCAATTCAGCAAGAGCGAAAGCATAAATACTAAGTTAAAATGGTAATATCAGTGCAAAAATATATAACTAAAATGATCAAGATTAATCAAATTGCCAAAAAAAAATACAGGAACACCTAAAGCAGGGATGGGGAAACTACGGCCCGCGGGCCAACTGTGGCCCGCCGGTAGATTTTAACCGGCCCGCGGACAGAATTTTAACTAGCCGATCAGTGGCGAATATATCTACTTCGTTTAAAACTATTTTTTTTTATTTCTTTTTTAACAAAGTACTGATGACCTTTTCACTTTCTTTATTTTTGTTCTACAAAACATAAATTAATTAAAATAGTTAGCACAAACAGCTTTAACTGGTAAAATGTTGAAAGCAAAAGTTCTTTATAGAATAGCTGTAGATTAGCTCCAACTAGTATTTGTCTCTCTCGAGGAGCAGACATATGGAAACTAATATAGGTGAATTGTACTTCACATGAGGCTGACTACGCGTTTTAAGTTCCAACGAACGGATTTTTCTGCCGGCTCTAGTTCTAACATAATTTACTGCGTATAGAAAGGTTGCACACATGTAACGTCATTGCAAATAATGGTGAAAT
Organism: Parasteatoda tepidariorum; assembly: GCF_043381705.1. NCBI lineage: Eukaryota > Metazoa > Arthropoda > Arachnida > Araneae > Theridiidae > Parasteatoda > Parasteatoda tepidariorum. Next base: position 83,680,773 of record NC_092214.1, read on the forward strand.
TATTAAATGTATTAAATGGCTACTGCCTTTTTGAGTTATTTGCAAACATTTTTTATCCCAAAATGGCAACTAAAAAATATTTAGAAAATGTTAAAGTCCAAAAAAAAAAAAAAATTTCCTTTCCCTTCCTTTTATTTCCCTTTTCTTCCCCTATCTTCCCTTTTTTTGTGGGAAAGGGAAAAGCCCAAACATTAAATGAAAAAAGTTTAAGTCCAAAACTAATAAAATAAAATACAATAATACAATCGATAACGGTAAAAGTTAAAATAATGGTAATGAATAAAAACGAGTAAATCGGTGTTATGACAGAGTACTTGAGGAAAGGTCTCTTAATCAGCCTCAAAAACGCAATACAGATATAGTTCCTTGAGAGCTTTGTTGTCGACTCCTCAAGAAATCAAAGAAAAGTCAATTTGTAGACATCCAGTCAATGCACGATATTGACATTAATCTGGTGGTAAGTTCAGATAAACTGTGGATCGACGATTTGGAGACGGTCCCCCAAAATTAGAACTACTCAATTTGGGGACGACCCCTTAAAAGATGAAGATACAACCGCAATTTGAAGCCAACTCCATATAACTTAAAAATCCGCAATTTGGAGACGGTCCCCAAAATATACAAAATTAGTCAATTTGGCAACAGTCCCTAAAAATCTTGAAAATCCTCAATTTGGGCACGACCCCCAAATCGATATCAACCAGGACAAAATGGCGAAATCACAAAAAAGTACACAAATCAACTGATATCAAGAGGGTGGATGTTGTCACTCACTTGTTTTACTGCGTAATCCATGTATTAGCACCGTACACAGTAGAATCGGTAACACAAAACTGGTAGAGGGCGATATTTGGTGACTGTTTAATAAGGTAAACAATCACCGAAACATCACAGCATTCTCAGTCGCCATCTTGACGGATATTGAACAAAAACTTCTAGCACACTAAATATAACACACTACACCACAACATTCATTACACGACACTATATCATCACAAATTAGAGAAATATCACAAAATATAATCGAAAATCACATTAATACCAAAAAATTTTACTTAAATATCACTTGTAAACAAAAACACGACCATCATTGGCATCCCTTATGTGCTTACCTCATATAGGGTCAATATGGGATCTTTATTGTCTGAATAATGATTATAAAATATAGGGTGAATCTGATAATTGTATATCGGACTGATATTGGTTGTAAAGTGGCAGTAAAATATTTTGTGAATCGGACTATTTTATATCGGGCCCATATTGGAAAATATCGGCCCTTCGAGCCCTCAATAGAGCCAAGGTTCATGAATTTTGGTCCAATGAGAGCCCAAGTTATTTTACTACTAGGGTATGATCATATTGCTGATAATAAAAAATCAACAATTATTTTGGGCAAAATTAGCTTCCAGAAAAAAAATATTAAAAATTTAACTTACATTGTTTAAACTTATGTTATATAACATTGCAAAAATTTCAACATGAATGCTTAAAAAAAAGTATTTTTAATTCTGTCTATGTAAACTTCGGAGGCTGTAAAATAAAACATAGGATTCTCACAAAAACAATGTTTAAATGTCTATTATTTAAACTTGAATTAAAAAATTATTTTTTAAATTTTCCTCATGAATTTTTCTGAAAATGATTTTAAAAGGACAATTTAAGTTTAGTTTTATGTGAAGTCAGATATCTGCATAATAGAACAAAATATCTTGAGTTTTCATTTGCAAACATATCCAACTTTCATGCCAGTAAATAAGTGCTTCAAAGAAAGATTAGATATTTTATGTTAATAGCAAACAAATCTTATTCTTTCAAAAGTGTCTTATATAAAATTACAAATTAATTAATATTTTGAATATCATTGATCAATCAATTTAATTCGCTATTTAGCAGAAGTTTTAAGTAGATTATTTAATGTCATTTCGCATTTGAGCTTTGAGTTTCGCACGCAGACCAGTAAGTGGAACATATCACTACTAATGACATAAGCATGACATTAGAACATGCCATTTAACAATAATCTCGACTAGCCACACAACGCTCATCTGAAAACTTTTTAAAGTAAACGTCTATTTTATAAATGCGAAACAAGTCTGGAGTCATTTTTCGAGAGCTACATTTATTATTTTCAATGTATTATTGTGTTACTATAACATGGATTCAATTAAGAAAGTTAAAATGGATAGCAGAATTCGGCGTATTTTAAACATGTTATGATAAGTTAGCCTTGCACGTCATAATACAGTTGAGATTTTCACTTTGTTAAAGAATAAAATTTAAAAAACTTGTTTTGAGCAGTGGTGTAGCTTAGGGGATCGAGCGTCCGCCTCCCAATGAAGTCAACCGGGTTCCCAGCAATGGCTGATCGATAAGAATTCCGCAGCCGGGTCGCACTGACTAGAGTGGTGACGTGCTCATGAGTTAGAATCACGGTGCTAATGGCTTAGAATTCCCTTTCCATCAGACTGACCATGGAAGGTTTTCGTGGTTTTCCTCTCCGTGTAACCCAAATGAGGGTTAGTCCCATCAAAAAGTCCTCCACGAAGGCAAAATTTCCCCCAATACTCGATCCCAGAGTTCCCTTGTCTTTTGAATTGGGTTGAAAATTACAAGGCTACGGCTTTGAACATTGGCAGCAGTTAAGCTCAAAATTGGGTCGGCTGTTCAACGAAGGTTATAAAATATAAAATAAAATAACCTGTTTTTTAAAAAAATCATACAATTAAACTCCAAGGCTGTTTTAATCTTACTTTTACTTTTCATAAACAAGTTTAAATTTATGAAATATTTTTTTCATCTAGTAAAAATGAAGATATCACGTATAGTATAAGTAATACAAAACTCGACCATCTGTTAATTTAGATAAAAAAAAATGTGTTTAGTTTTAAGATATACGCTAATGGTCACGTCATCAGGATATGGGTTTATTAAGATATGGAAAACGGTGAATCTTAAGTAGACTGATCCGGTCACGAAAAAGCAAAACTAAGTAGTATTGCGTGCATTTAGTAAAATCATTCCATTTCTAATTATCTGAGGAAAGATATTTCTTTAATGTGTTATTTGTACAAAATTGTCTAGCAAAAGCTGGACGATGAATGCTGATTATGTGATGCAATTTTTTTGGTGCATATGCTAAGCGTTAAAGCTGATCAGACAATCAAACAATTGTTATTTTAAAAAATCAATTTTATCTGATCCAGCATTCGTATGATTTCATTGTAATGTATTAAAATACAATTATTTAGAATAATTTAGTAGAAAAATATTGAGAATAATTTAGTATAAAAATATTTAAAATAATTTAGTATAAAAATATTTTGAATATTAGTAATATTTAAAATAACAATTATATTTAAAATATTAATATCATTTAGAATATGAATAACTACTATTTTAAATATGTATGTAGTGTGTTAAAGTGTAAGATAGTTTTAAAATATGAATAATCGATAATTTAGTTTTTTTTTCAAGTTTACCCCATTAATAATTAAATGTTTGTTGAATTAAAAGAACCTCTTCTACGGAAAAATGCATTATATAACTGGTTTGGATGTATGACTTTGTTAAAATGATTTTTTTTATAAATATTTAGCACCTCATCATCTAGTGGTAAAGTGATAAAAAATTCATGTTAATTGTAAAAATTATGTTATGCAAAATTGCACTTACATTCGTTGACTTAGGAATATTTCTTTCTTACTTCAATGTTATTCTTCTTTCTTTTTTTTTTTTTGCTAAGTAAAGAGTGGTTAGAGAGCGCGTTGCGGGGACTAGAGCGTAAAATACATCTACCTGTTATCTGATGTAAATTGTGGTAGCATAATAAAGGCATGTACCAGTATATTCTCCAAATCATCACTAAAATTGAATCTCAGATAGTCGTCAATAGAGTATTAGAGAAGCTCTAGGGTGAGGTTGACCAAGCTATATTAATGAAATAAATTATTCAAACAAGCAAATATAAAACTTTTAAATAGATACACGTAGTTACGAATAACTCGTGGATTTTTGAAGACATTGGTTTTTTTTTTGATTTAAAAAAATTAAAAATAACAATAAATGAGTTAATTAATTTTCTATGAGTTTAACATCTCATATTAGTTAAAATATAATAAAACGAAACAACTTTTTTATAAATATTTAGGATTATTAGTACTTTTCTTAAAGAAACTAAATTTATAATTCCATTTTTTTATATCTACTGGATTATGATATAAAAAGAAAGCCTTATAAACGTCATGTCAAGTGTTATGTTTAATTTTCAAGTCTAAAAAGATTCTAATTCTTTTTTATTCCAAATAAGCTTCGCTTTCAATGGTTGAATTTGTATTTGTAGTCCTCTAAAAGTTAGCAGCTTACGTAGCAGTACTAATTTAGTATGTAATACTTATCAATATTTAGTTTCTTTTCTTTTTTTTTTAAAAAAAAAGTACACACCAACATTAGGCGAGGTGAACAAAAGGGTATAAGCATTAATTGAAATTTTAGTGAAAGTACTTCTTAAAAGTAATGAACTTGATGAAAACGGAATTCGAAATATGAAATATTATTTTTGGTTTTTAATTCCACATTAAATTTCTGGTGGTGTTATAGCAAAAGACTTTTTCCCACTTCTAAGTGGAACTTCGATAGATGGATTTAACAGGTGTGTTTGATTTTTTTTCTCACTGTAGTTGTTTTTGTTCCAAGTTACAGAATGCATCCGATTAACTTGGATGCATGTTTAAGTTGTTTTATTCAAAATTTAAGATAGAGACCAAGATTATATTTATCAGATATATTGTCAGTTCTTTCTTTTCTTTCTTTATTTTTAGTTATTTTGCATAGTTTAAGTGGAGTATCTTTATTTTGAAAATGGAGAGAAATGATGTATAAAAATAATTTATCAAAATTTGATTTTTTCAACCAGCAAGTTGTTGTACATGCACAACGTTAGAACTTCTGAACTGTAATTCCAGTTTTATAGAAAACCTAGTTTTCAACCTCATTTCATTGCTATTGCGAATCTCTTAATTTGATTCTGTTTCTTTTTTTATGAGATTATAAATATTCAAATTCTCTCTAAAATGCATTGAAGAAATGTTTTGATGTCTGAATTTCACAATTGTTTTATAAACTTAAATAATCGTTTTAACGTGAAAATGGGGAAGTTAGTTTTGAAACTTTTGAAAAACTTGAAATATAATGATATATAAAAACGCTCATGTTACGTTGTATAAAATTTGATCTACCACAATATTTTAATAATGAAAATGGGATGAAATGTCTTTCACTCGAAGAAAAAAAATTCTAGTAAAATTACCGTACTATTAAAACTGGGAAAGATATTTCTGAAGAAAAAAAATCATAATTCCGGAATACGGTATTAAACTGTTTAAAGGAAATAATGGTTTTCAATATTGTAGTTCTTATTACCAGACATATAAGTCAAAATATAAAACTGAAAAAGAAATTTAACCAATCAAATGCTTTTTATGCCATGTCTTAGGTATCATAATAAAGTAACCAAATTTTTGCCCAGATTATGAAACAATATTTTATTAATAACATTACCGAAATTATTACCAAAGTGCTTCGATAAAAACTACCGTGATATTTAATGCTTCCATAAAGTCAGAAACACGGTACATTTTACCAAACTCTGGTAGTTTTGACCATACTTTTTTTCGTTGCATATTTTGATAAGTCAAAGTTAAAAAGATATATCATTTATAAGGGGAATAACTTTTAAGGATTTTATGTGGCACATTTTCTCTAATAATCACTTTAACGCCTCCAAAAATTGCAATTTAAGAAACACTTTTAACAAATTGCTTGCATTTAATAGTTAACTTTAAATGATTTATATGGCAACCAATTTGTTTTATATTTGTTTTATATGTCTCATAATTTAAGCAAGATTTGAATTTCACGTCATTTGTGGTATAAAATTTTGCCAAAGAATATATAAAAACAGAATCAAAGCTAGGCCTTTAAAAATGGAACTCTCTGCGGAAGAGCAACGCGTTTTCGTTGCTGAGAAGAAATCCTAGTAAGGTTGAGTCCTTTTCTGGACGCGTATATTTCAGAATCTTCAAATTTGTTCATGTAATCTAACGCTATTTGGTTTTTATCCTCAATATTTTACCAAATATAAGATTTATGCTAAGATTGTCATGATAACCCTTACTATCAAGTAACTGAACGATGTATGAATGAAATATAGACACATTTATGCAACACGATCATTGAAAGTGCCAATTTATATGCCAATAAAGTGGAGTTGGGCATCTACACGATTTCCTATTCTATACATGTTATATACTTTCATAAATGTTATGAAAAAAAAGCAATCTTTTTAATGAAACTCCTCTGTTTTCCCCAGAATTATTTTCAGAATGCTTAAATTTCAGAACAGCTTGTGTAAATGCAATTTTAAGAATTGCACTTTATAATAGCGCTAGCTAATATAGCAATTTGTGTAAAACTTAATAATCCATAAAGAAGCATAACCTTAAAGCTTAGTAGAATGGTTTTAAGACGGTAGTTTTTTAAAAAAAGCAATACATTTTTCATATGTTTTTTAATTTAAAGTAATGTAATATAATATTTGACACTTAATTAATAATTGATACTCAGCATATTTCTATTTTTAAAAATAAAAACAAACTAAATAATCTTAAGTAATTTATTTTAAATAAGTGAAAGCATTTAAATATTACTTATAATTAAATATCATTATAATATTTCATTAATAATTAATAACATTTTTTTAGAATAAATAAGTCAAGCGAAACAAGCGCGTAACTCAATACATATTTCATATTAATTTTCGTTTTCTATATGCTCAACAAATTTGCATTTAATGTTGGCAAATAAGTAAATTCTATGCTTATGTATATTTTCAGATATTTATCGTTCTTTAAAAAAATTTTCTTTGAAGTTTTAATTTATTACAAATAAAAAGAGAAGGTAAGAGAAGTGTTTTCAATGGAATGTGAAACGAATTAATTTGAGATACGTTTAAAAATATACTTAAAAATATGTTTAAAAAAGAAGTTTATAGTTGGAAGCAAATTTAAAAATATAATGAAATAGGTTTCATAACATCTGTTCATAACATTTTTGAGGTTTTAAAAGAGACACATTTTAAATTTGATAATAATATTAGAGTATATTGTTCATAGCTATATTGAAAAGGAACACATTTTCGAATATTAAAAATTTTTAAACTTGAATATATTGTCATAATCCACTTTTGTAATGCGTCTTTCAAATAATTATATTATTAAAAATTATAATTTAGAAGCATCATAATTTAGAAATCATAATTTCAAAGTGAACAATTTAACTTAAGAACTGAAATTTAAAAAAAAAAAATACTTAAAATAGTTGATTACTTAAAATAGCTGATGCGGGATTTAATGCATCAAGCAGTGAATATTTTTCAGAAACATAATTCAAAATACTAATTCGTGGAATCGCATAATATCTTATTCTTCTAATAAACTCCATTCTCACTATTTCTTTTTAACTTAAAACACTTTTTCTTGACACTGAGGAAAAAATATTTTAGCAAAAGACTGACGAAAAACTATTTTTGAGTTGAACTTGAAAATAAAAAAGGCAATTATTAGTAAGCCTTCACTGGGGGGTCTGGTTTAAATTACGCTAAAAATTATCGGCACTCAGAGAGATCATGACTTTTTACTGTAAAATTCATTGTTATCGTAAAATTTCATGTAACCGTAATTTTTACAGTATTATTTACAATATAATTATTAAGTCACTGTAGTTAAATAAATATTATTGTAAATATTTACAATAATATTTATTTAATTTTTAGTATTTACTACTAACAATGTTCAACTTCGCAGCCTTGTAATTTTGAACCCAATCCAGAAAACAAGGGAACTCTTGGATGTATTGGGAGAAATTTACCTTCGAGGAGGACTTTTTCATGGAGCTAAACGGCATTTGTGCCACATGAGAAGGAAAACCACGAAAGGGAGCTCAAACATATGATCCTTCTACCACTAAGGATATTTTACGTCAGCACTGTGGTATGTGCGAGCCAGATGCGGAATTCATATTAACCAGCTGATTTTGGGATTCGAACCTGGGTCACTTCATTGGGAGGTGAGCACTCTATCCTATGAGCCACCACGGCTGTGGCACAGCGAATTGTAAAAACTATGTATAAAACAATGTTTTGTGCTGCATTCCAACTAAATAGGCATAGATGTATATTAATTTTATTCTGAGAGTATGCCATGCTAATGTTGCAAATGGTAGTTATTTCGAAAATATAGCTGTTTATTTTTTCTTCAGTTCGCAACGCTATCTGTTGATGAATTTTATAACTAAATTTAAAAGTTTGCAAAATTTTAGTTTCCTTTGTAGAGCATAACAAAGCTTCTTTGAAAGAAAATTTATGGCATTTTCTAGAACCTTTTATGTAGAACCATTCCTAAAAAAGGACTTTAGCAATTGTAGGTTAAAAGAATAAGCTTTATTAAGACAAAATTTCAGTTTAATTTATTTGCTTTTTTTTTGGAAATTTTATTTTGATTATTCTTATAGATAAATTCTGTTTTATCCAAAAAAATTTCATTTTGAATATAAGAAGTATAAATAAGCAACATTTTAGCAGAGCGTAGGCTTATTCTTACAGAATGAATACGAAAATACAATTTGATTTGAAGCATCTTAGAACTAAGTGAAATTGATCGAGATACTTCCAAGTAACCGCATTCAAAATGGCAAATGTCAACTAACAGATGAGATGAAGGAAAATGGATTTCATATATTTGTATGCAAGTCAGTGTTTTCAATCACGATAAAAACTCTCTTTTAATATAAAATCTTATTACTCAATTTGTTGCAGTTTAATAATTTATTTACGATATGTGTGATATGATATTTTCGATATGCATTTCAAACGTCTAAATTTAATTAAAATAGAAACAAATAAATATTTGAGAGGATACCTCATTATCATTTCCAAAAATGTATATAAATGTACTTATATGCATATATATATATATATACTTGTCTGCTCCTTTGAAAATAATACTTAAGGCATAAACCATAAAACTTTAATTTAGCGCATCATAAACTGAAATGTATTATCACCTTCTTCTCACTATTCCCTAAGCAGCAGAAAAACGCAGACAGTTAATATGCACCGGATTCAATTTTAAAAAATCCAGGTCAGATATATAGTTTAAAATTGGATAAAAATTGTAGCTATTAGAAAAAACCGATTGCAGATTTGAAATCAGCGACACGAAAATACGTTTAAAAAAATCTCCTGCAACAGAAAACAAAAAAAAATGTTCCTTAGAGTAATTAAAAAATGGGAAAAAATTAATTTCGAATTTGAAATAGAATTTGGATACATATTAAAGCAATCAGTTTCTGCTATTGCTAAAATTAAAAATATATTAATTATTAAGAAAAATTTATGTCAATTTCTTTTATATAAAAATATTTCTGTTATATTGTCTCCTCTAATATTTCTCTAATATTATTTTTTCGAAATATTTAAGCTAATGATGTAAACTGTCCAGGTAAAAAACGCAGNCTAAATCATTCTAATTAAATAAATATTACTGTAAAAAGTACGGTATAATATTTTACGGTAAAAATGGGTTTTATTGTAAAATGAATTTTACGGATGATGCACCCATAGTACTGGTACCTTAACTATTTATACCATAATTTGTTCTGGAACTTGATATATATATATATATAATGCCGAGGCGTGCAGAAATGAGTAGTTTTTCTTTATGTTAGTTGCTAAAATATTTCTATAATGATCTCCAGTCCCCAATATCCTCAACGAAGAAATTCTTACATTAAAGTATTGCATAAATCTGAGAGAGAACCAACTTAATTTTCGTCATTAAAAATGACAGCATTTCTTCCAAAAATTCACTATTTCTTTTTATATTACAAGGTAAATTGTAAGCAGAAATCGTATGAAAAATGAAGGATATATTTATTTATTAAGAAACAATATTATTAAACGGGTAATTCGCGGATTGAGGAAAAAAACTAAATATTTTTTTTAATAATTTATATTCATTTTTTTTCAAATATATAGATAATTAATGCTTACCTACTCAGTGTCTTTAGCTATCTCTTAAATACAAATTTGACAACTTATCAAAATCGGATTAATATATGAGTTAATGTATTTTTTCAAAATCATAAAATTTTTAAATCTGCACTTTTTGAAATGTAGTTTTTAGTTACACCTTTTTCTTTCGCACCTTTTTCTTTCTTTAAGGTTTAATAAAAATATCTTCGTTTTATGCAATTGACGTTAAAATAATTTATTAGGTTCACTGAAATTGATTATCGTTAGCTTAAACACTTATAAAAAATTAATTATGAAAGAAAAAAAGAAATTTTTACAAATATAGGAAACTGAGAAATGTACAATATTAAATTACTTGTCCAAAATTATTTAACGCATACTTAAGAACAACTCAGGAGAATTTCTTCAAGTTATCAAGTACTATTTAAAACATTGCAATAATATAATAGCACAGAAACTTTATTTTCCACCTTTTATTAAAGACTTTTTGTTGTTGTGATGATCATTAAAAGTTTGCTGAGAACAAAAATCATCGCTGAAACGCAATCGTTGAATGAGAAGGATCTTAAGTATGAACGGAAAACTAAGAATCTAAAATATTAAAACTCAGATTAGAATATGCCATTTAATTTTTTCGATATCCATTAATATAAGCGTCAAGGAAAAGTTCAATTTTCATTTCTATCATTGTTATTATGTATACGTTTGTTATTGTACTTTTAGGAAAATATTCTCAAAAGTACTTTATGTCAAATTATGTAACGTTGAAATTTATAGAAATTTTATTTAGGAATTCCGAAACATTATAAATGCATATTTGTATGTCTGTCAAAATAAATAATAATTTTTTAGATTTTTAAACTTGTGTCACATTTAAATTTCAATATTTTAACTTCGTTAAAGATTTTTTTTTATTTCTTTTTAAAAAAAATATAGGGAATTATATTTTCTGACTCTAAACAATATAGCTTCAATTGAAGGACTGATCTGGTTATAACTACAAACACTGTATGAGCATACTTTCATACGGAAGGAAATTTATTAAATAATATTTTAAAAATTGATAAATAACATTAATCCAGATGCATTGTGTTAGCAGTATTTTAAATTTTTTAATGAAATTCTGTGTTTTATGAGAATCTAAAATCATTGCGTCTTAAAAGATTCAAATAGGTTATTGTTTTAAAAAGAGTTCAATAGTTAATAGTTTTTCAAGACTATTGTGTTTTAAAAAATCTTGATAAATTTCGTCTTCTAAAGCGAAATTTAATATTATTCGTAATTGCTCTGTTACACGTAATTAAGAAAGATAAATAGAGTTTTACCACCTTCAGGTGGTATCCTGTACACTGTAAAAAATTCTGTATCAAATTACGGTAAAAAGTACTAGGGCTCAGGGTTCCTGTACTTTTACCGTAAAATCCATGAGAACATTTTCAACAATCCATGAAATCCTTAGAACAATTTCATTCGAACATGTTACTTAACAAAAATCTGATACACCGTAATTTTCGCAATAATAATAACCATGAAATCACTAAATCATTCTAATTAAATAAATATTACTGTAAAAAGTACGGTATAATATTTTACGGTAAAAATGGGTTTTATTGTAAAATGAATTTTACGGATGATGCACCCATAGTACTGGTACCTTAACTATTTATACCATAATTTGTTCTGGAACTTGCAGTGTACAAATGTTTTTCATAGCGCAAAACAATATTGGTTCCCAGCTTGTTACGAACATTTGTTCGTAAATATGAGGGATGCTAAATCTCTCTAATAAGTGAAAAAAGTACTTGTGGTTTTCCTACATTTCTGGTATTACACTTATCAAATTTTTTAATCAATCGTTAACTTGTAATTGAATGGACGGTTCAGAAAATGAACTGAATCGCCCCATCCAGTGCTCTGATATAAATCACTTTAAAGGAAGTCAGCCGACTCTCATCAACTGACTGCAATTTCGCTATAGAAAAAGAAATCGACTAATTTCCAACTAGCAGAGGAATTTGGAAATTATGATTAATTTTTTTTTAATTTTCTCATAATTTAAGAATTCTTGCTAATAATTGCTGTATATTAAATTTTTCATTTGTATTATAAAATAAGAATTTAAAAATAACTTTTCTGAAATTAAACTTAAAGTAAAAACTTGGAATAAATTTATAAAGAATAAGTACTTAAATATTAAATAAAAATATCATCCCTTTCAGCTTGGTATCTTAATTTCATTAAAATTAATTATGAAATCCATTAAAATATTAATAATCATTCTTACTTAAAACTAGCGAAACAAATATAAAAATGTTGGTGCATACGTTTGTAGTAGTTGTACCAATAAACGCTTAAGCAAATACACTTATTTTATAAGATGAAAGAAATCATTAATAACGTAAAATGTCGTTTCTCTGGCAATAAAGTAAGCACTACGATTCATGTTACCTAACATCAAACACATTTAGCTTTCGTGCAAGGCAATTTTAACGGAACTTAATTAGAGATTTGGCTTAGCTGTTATAACATTGGCCCGTAATGCAGAAATTAATAATAACTGAAAAGTGAAGTTACTATATTATTTTCGCAAGAGTTACTCCTAATGAGGAATTCTCTTTGCATGAAAATTCTTTTCCTTTAAAGGTAAAAATTCGAACAAATTTCTAGCTCTTTGTGCATAAAGTTTAAAACCTTTAATGTTCACAATTTATGACTTATTTAGAAAATGTCTCTGAATATTTTGTATGTAAAATCTTTTAAAACACAAGTATTTTCCTCGTTATATTTAAAATAAATGTTTAATCATCTTTCAATTCATATTATATTAAAATAAAAGCTTAAAAAATAATATTAACTTAACTGCAGTATATCTTGGTACATAAATCGACTTTTCAAACCCCCAAAATTGTACGGAAACCAGGGGGTCGACTTATACTTAGGTATTAAAGTCCAGTTATCGTTGATTGGGAAATATCGATGCATTATACAGAAATAGATATGAATTACTCTGTATTAACTCATCCCTTTCAAAAAATATTTTTAATTTGTTATACACAATTATATTTGCATTTTTCTTTATATTAAGGGTTATTTTAGAAACAATACTTTAAATTACTTTTAGAAAAAATTAAAAATGGAAAAAGTTCAATTAATTTATTAGAAAGTATTTCAAAAAATATAACGCAATGAAATTCCAGAACTTCATTTGTGCGGGATTTAATAACGTCTGCAGTTTTGTCATATAAATTTCCCTCTCTAATTGATTCTAATTCACCCTCATCTAATAAATTGCCTGCACCGCCTTCATTCATATAAATCAAAATTTAACACTTATTAAAAGAATTCACAATAAAATAGAATTTTTTATATTTGTTTTTTAGCGGTCAACTTATACAACTGACATACAAGAAAATAGCTATCTCGTAATGAAAAATAGGGAGTCGACTTATACCAGCTAAATTATACACCGGTACATAGGGTAGCCGAAAAATACACAGACCAAACAGAAAAATAAATTCCAGAACATCATATGTGTAAGATTCAATAACGTCAGCGATTTTGTCCTATAAACTTCACTCTGTAATTTATTCTAATTCATCCTCATTTGCTGAATCTCACAAAAAAAATTCTGCACCCTCATTCATCGAAATCAGAATTTCACACTTATTAAGAGAATTTACAGTAAAATAGAAATTTTCAAGTTTGGTTTTTCAGCCGCCAGTTTATTCAACCGACATACAAGAAATTAGCTATCTCGTAATCAAAAACAGGGAGTCGACTTATACCAATTGAATTATACACCGATATATATTGTAACAGAAAAATACAAACAAAGCTGTTTTTAGAAGAGAAAATGGTATATTTTGTAAATTGTACGAAACTTTTATGTAAACTTATTAAATTTCCAAACACAAAAAATCAATTTAAAAGGTTTAAAAGATTTTTTCCAATTTTATAAAACAACATTGATTTATATTTCAGTCTTTAAACTTATTTTAAAAGAATATGTAGTTTCCTTATTCATTCTTAATTCTGGAAAATGTTCCTCCCACGACAGAACAAAATTATTATTGGAACTTCAAGACTTTGTTTTGATTCATTCTAAAAAGTCTTTCTTTTGAACAAAGAATTTTTATATTTTACAGACAGTGTTATTCAATAGGAGAAAGTAAATTTAAAAAAAAAACATATTTACCGATCTTTCAAGCTCATTTCAGTTCAGATTTTTGCCCAAATAATCCATAAAACATTTCAAGATATTTATTAGTTTGTAAACTTAATCTTTATTTCAAATGTGTACTATTTTATCTGTTTCTATCATAATAACAATATACCCTTTCAAAGAAAATAATAATGTTTAACAACGATATATATCGGTATTTCATGGATAAATTTGAGTTTAAATATGCCTTCTACTTGCATTTTAAACAGTTTTATGCATTTAAAATACTATAGGTTTTATTAAATTTTTTCTCATCATGAAAATTAACAAATTTATTTAACCTAAACAATAGCTGCAAGCAATACACAGGTGGGCTACCTTTGTGCTAAAATACAAACTAAGGCAAACAACGTTAAGGAGCACAAAAATATTTATAAAGTACAGACAGCTTTTTCGGATGCTCAAAGGGCAACCTTTATCTGTGCAACAGAAAGAAATTAGGCTTAGGCTGAGATGTAGCACGAAGTACCTGCCCTCAGAGCGGGCGCTCCACTTCTTCGTCTGTGATGATACCCGTAAGCGACTAGAGTACTGTGTTTGTAGCAATAAAAACAAGAGAAATAGCAGAAGCACTGGTTGACGTAAGTTTATACTTGTTGTCGTGCTTATAAAAGTGGGAGAAGTTAGGTATAATACTAGGGGTGGATATTCCAGAGTCGGCGATCACATGAAGGTCACTTCACCTCTCTGGGAGTATCCATAGTTGGATGAGGGGAGGGGATATATTATTTGTAGTGCCTTGATAGAACACAATCTGATGATAGGAATGACGTTATTGGGTTATAAAAATCTCATATCTGGTATTAATTCTTTATTCAGTAGTTTATTGAAGCCTGCTGGATCAGGGCTTTTTGCTTTACTGAAGAATGAGATATTTAGCTTACTGATAAATTCATTGATAGTAAGATCATTTCTGATGGCACTGTTTGGGAGGTAATATGGGGCACCAATAATTAATCTTAAATTTTTTTTTTTTGAGTAATTTCAAGTTTCTTCAGTTGGGTTTGTTTAATACATCCCCAGGCCGGGCATGCATAGGTTAAGATTGGTCTTATACACATAGTGTATAGTGTCTTCTTAGGGTGAGCAGGAGTTTATTAAAGGCCTGAGGCAGCTGTAAGCGGAATGAGCCTTGTTGATTACTTTTTTGTTTTGAAGATTCCAAGTTAGGTTACTATTAATAGGTAATCAGCTTGATTAACAATTGGGATGATTTTGTTGAAAAGAAGGACATTATTATTTAAGATTTTCTTCTTTTTCTTTCTCTTTATTATCTTAAGTTTTGATTTTTCAGCGTTTATTAGGATATTGTTGTCGGCACACCATGATTCTATCTCAGGCATGATCTGTTCATATTTTTTATTGCCTGATTAGGATTCAAGGATCTGATAGCTATAGCTGTATCGTCTGCGTAATATGCTGTAATTTGATTTATATTGTTGCTGCTTGAAGGAAAGTCATATGTGAATATTAGATAAAGGATAGGATCTAGGATGCTGCCTTGCGGCACACCCGCTTTTATGTTCCTTTTAGTTGAAAGATGTCCATTAGTCTAATCTGGAAAGTCCTGTTGCTGAGGTAGGAGTCTATGATGTTTATAATATTAGTGGCAGGTTTTGGTTAATAAGTTTGAGAATAAGCGCTCTATGCCAGACGCGGTCAAAAGCTTTGGCCACGTCTAGCATGAGCAGTGCTGTGTCTTCTTTCTTAAAGATTCCATCACTAATGAAGTCAATGAGGCGTATCAATTGATTGGTAGTAGAAAGATGCTTCCAGAAGCCAAATTGTTCTTTAGGGAGGAAGATCAAGAGTGCTTCTAGCCTGGATAGGATTATTCTTTCAAGCATTTTCCCCAGGGTGGGGAGGAGGCTTATAGGCCTGTAATTCTCCGTGTGTCTAGAGTCTTTTCCAGGCTTTGGAAATAATATTATAACTGCATTCTTCCAACTATTAGGGAAGTAGTTCAGATTGAGGCAGGCATTATAGATGTTAATAATGTCCCGAATTTTGTTGATGAGTAGTTGCTTGATCATTCTGTTATTAATATTGTCTTCGCCTGGCGATTTTCTATTGCTAAGATTCTTGATAATGTTAATAATCTCATCTTGATTTACATTAGTGATTGGGTTGTGGCTATTATTGTTGGTAAAGAAATTGTTATAATTAGTGATAACTTGTTCCTCGGTATTGTCATTACTGGGAAAAGTATTTAAAGAAAATTGTTTTTCTATGGTGTCTGCGAAGATGTTCACCTTATCATTATCACTATATATATTCTTGTTGTTGTAGATAATTGGTTTATTAATGACTTTGGTCGTCTTGAGTGCTTTTGTCATTCTCCATATGGATTGGTCATTGATAGTAAGTCTAGCTACTTTATCGGACCACGTCTCGTTTCTGTGATTTGTGCATAATTTTTTAATTTCCTTAATAAGCTTATTTAACTTGCTCTTATCAGCTGGATTACTATATTTTTGCCATTTCTTACGCACATAGTTTTTGTAGTATATTTTCTCTTTAATATCACGGGGGAGCTTTTGGTGATTACTAGAGTTTTTAGTAATGGTAGTAGCTTCATTTAAAGCATCTTGTATGTCTTTAGTAATCTTAGTAATATTGTTCGCAATGTCAGTATTGCTGATTGGTAGTGGGTATTCATTTTGATTAACAAGAATATTGTGAAACAAATCCCAGTCTATTTTCTTAGCATTACTATTGGTTTCTATTAGATGAGAGCCAGTGGTAGCTATCACAGGAACATGCTCGCTTGATAATTCCGTAATAGTATAGCAGCTGAGGTTAATGTGATTATTAACAATGTATGTCAGGTTGATGGTGAATATTATGTGGGAAGTAAATTGGTTCTAATGGTGAGATAACAGTAAGATCGAGATTTTTTACAATGTTATGCAGATTCTTCCCCTTTTTGTTACTTACTCTTTCTCCCCAGAAAATTCTTTGCATTTAAATCACCTCCTATGATACAGTTTATGTTGTTAGGTAAAAATGCCTTAATATCTTTATTGGTGAGAATATTGCCTGGCCTGTTATAAAGTGCCGTGAGTTTAATGAAGTCCTTATTATTCTGATAAAGTAGAATCGACGTCTCTTCGAAGCCATTATTGGCAGTGTTGCTATAGAGCGTGGTTTTAAGACTTCTTTTAGTAAATATGGCAGCGCCGCCTCCCTGGCAGATGTTTCTGTCTGTTTTGTAGGTATTATAATTAACAATATTAAAATTACTGCTTGCATTGGCGGGAGTCTCAGTCACTAGAGCAATGTCTATATCATGGTCAAGCAGGAAGTTAATGAATTCAGATAATTTAGTGGATAAATTAGCTGCGTTCCGCAGCATGATTTGAATTGGTTTCCATCTAATGGTCGTATTATTCATGATTGTATTTGTTGTTTTCCTCATTAATTTTATCAACAGCTTCGTTTAGGGCATGAAGCCTTTTTGCTACATGTACTATGGCTACAAGACCTCCAAGGTCTTAGAATGCTTTTTTAGCTTCGTTAACCATGCTTTTTAAATCTTCCATTTCTGACTTTCTTACAGCGTCAGCATATGATTTGTTATGGAACACTTTTTCTGTTCTTTTTGGTTCCTGCCTTTTAACCATAGGGAATTTTGTACAACCTCCATAGCTTGCGGGATGCTTTTCCCCGCAATTACAGCATTTTGGATCTTCCTCTTTTTTCTTATTACAAGCACTGGTTGGATGATTCTCTCCGCATTTAACGCATCCTGGAGGAAGATGGCAGGCGGAGGATGAATGGAAGAAGTTCTGGCAATTGTGGCACTGGGCCACTGTGCCTGATCTGTTTCTGTAATTTTCAATTTTTACTCTAATTCTATCTATGTGGATGACTTTATATATGTCCTTGTAATTTCCTTCTTTTTTTAGAGTAACAATACAGAGTGGGAGTTTTATAACTTCTCCATTTCTCCTTTTTGTCATTCTTTTAACGCTTATAATTTGATGAAAATCTTCACTTAAGATATTATTGATGTTTTCATCAGTGTAATCCTGCGGAACGCTTCTTAAGACTACTCTGAGATTGCGTTCTGAGGGGAGGAGGTGGGTGTAGAAACCTATATCTTTTTCTTCTAGATATTGTCTAATTTTTCAATGAGTTATTTCAGACTTTGGTTTAATGTTATAATTACCATAAGACTCCTTAGCCTCATAGTCATCTATGTTGTTATTATTAGTATATTCATAGAATGCTTTACAGTCAAAATCATCTTTAATAATAATGGGAGGTGGTGTTAGTTTCTTTTTGGTTTGTTGGATAAATGGCTCATTATTTTCATTTCGTTTTGGTCACACAAATTCTCATCTATTGAGATAGGGGTGTATTCTTCCGTAGCTGCGTTTTTTGCAGCATTTTGTTTCTCAGGTGAAGCTTTTCTTTTCTTGTGGTTGTTTTCCACAGAGTTTTCGGTGTTAATATTATGAATGTCCATATCCATAGTATTTTCGTTTGCCTCCTGCTCAACATTAAGAATGCTAAATTTATTTGATAGGGATATAGGGGGGGGGGGTGATTCCTATCAGTTATCATATGCTTTTTGGAAATTGGCTCTTTCAAAGCTAATGTCTTTCGTCTACCAGTGCGACCTTCGCTTCTTGAATTTATATTGCTAACAGTACTATTTTTGGATTCACAGTTCATCTGTTCGTTATAATAACTCTCTATCTGTTGGAGTCTGGAAATTTTGTCTCCGTCTTTGGTGACTCTATTAATTAATTGTTCTACGTAGCTGGCTAAAATACAGACAATCACCTGCATTTCCAGGGTTGCCACTCAAATCTGGAAAAAAAATTCCCTGTGTTTTCCCTGAACTATTATACACAATATATTAAAAGGAAACAACAATTACTGTGCTCTTTCAATATATTAAA
The DNA here is from genome assembly GCF_043381705.1 of Parasteatoda tepidariorum. Lineage (NCBI taxonomy): Eukaryota > Metazoa > Arthropoda > Arachnida > Araneae > Theridiidae > Parasteatoda > Parasteatoda tepidariorum. The sequence goes on from NC_092214.1 coordinate 83,699,992, forward strand.
AGGAAACAACAAATACTGTGCTCTTTTGTGAGCTATATAGGGCTAACTATATTTATTAGTTTTAATTGGCGGGAAAACAGCTGAACATATTTAAATAATGTTATAGTAAGTGAAATAGTTTAGTATAGCTGAAATATCATGGCTAAATATCCCATAGATTACGCTTTGAGTGGGTACCATGTTTTAAAAGACAAAAATAAGAAGCAAAATTCCCTGTATTTTCCCAGTTTGCAAGGAAAAAAATCAAAATTCCCTGCATTTTCCCTGTTATTTTAGGTGATTTTTAAATTCCCTGTATTTTCCAGGTTTTTCCTGTTCTCCGTGTAGAGTGGCAACCCTGATTTCGTTGTCGGGGTTTCTATTGCTGATGATGTACTTTAGTCTATCCACTCCATATTTCATTTCCTCTAGATCTTTCACATTATCTTTAACCAGGATTTCTTCATCTAATCCCGATTTATTCTTGTTGGAAAAGCTATGTTTCATGCCTTTCCTAACCGTGTTGGATCCAACACAGCTCCCAGGCAGCCCGTGCGGTTCTGGCGTAGCCGTCTCCGTCGGTAATGCAAGGGTGCCGTATAGTTCCGCGACCCGTGGCCTAGACTCGGCCGCGTCTCCTATATACGTTACGGAGAGCCCTGAAAAGGGCTAGGGTGAATGGGTAGACATGGGAAGCAAAGGAACTGTAGTCGGGATGCCTGACCGTCCAACCCCCACGACACTCGGACTGACCCACGGCTACAACCCTGTCGTAAAGTTCATCGTCGCTCATGATAAGAACCGGTTTTGCAGGAGAACCTTGCTCGACCGTGCCTGAGAAGAGAGTGGTGAAAAAAGAGAGGTGACAGAAAGAAATCTGTTCTGTTAGGTGGTTCGGGGTCCTGAGGCCGGAACGGCCCTTTATCCCTTCATCGTGTGATGAGAGTCTATGAGGTAATTCCTTGTGATTGGAATGAAAATGAGATTTAAAAGGTGAAAGGCTACATCAGTGGAGATGGGCATGAGCTGAGGTGTGAAGATCATCATTGTGATGGGGAGGCCCCATTCAGTAGAAATTGAAGTAGGCTTGTGACTTCTTGATTTTTGAGGAGCTCCTGCAGTTCTTTCACAAGTGAAACCAGGCGATGAGCTGTGGATGCAGGTGTTTCCTTGAACTGTTGTCTTTTTCCACTGGGGAGGGCCTCGCACCCAGTGAAATTGGAAGTGTGGTTCCCGTCGAAGTTACAGCATTTGGCGGGAGAATTTCTGTCCTTTTCACATTGGTATGAATAGTGGAAGTCTGCACATTTCATGCATCTCGGCTGATTGGTACAGGAACGCTGAGTATGACCGTAGCTCTGGCATCCAAAGCACTGTATCGGCCGCCTCGAAATTTCTCGGTAGTAATGGGAATGTGCGTGATACTCTGGATGGAGAGTACCTTTTGCAGATTGGCCAGTGAAGTGATGATGAGGAAAAGGGGGAGGAGCCTATAGGCTCCACCCACCCTCTTCTTGAACTGGACAGCTCTATGGGAATTGATGCCTGATTTCTGATTTCTCTATTTCTAGAGTAATATCTTCAATTTTGAAGTCGCCTGGAAGCCCTCGGATGAGAATCTTTGCAGACTTGGGTGGTTGTTCTTCCTTGGGTCCCAAAGCAGTGACAGTAGTAGGCTCAGGCACTGTGAGGGATTCAGGAGTAGAATGGCTGTTAGTAGCACTGATTAGAGAATGTAGAGCAGAACTTCTAACGCTCTTCATCTGTTTCCAGCATATCGAATCTTTCACTAAAAGTGGGTTGCTGCACGGGCCTTTCGGTCCACCGCTTCCTACCTCGGGTAAAACGTTGGTAAGACATGGTGCTCACAGAGCTAGTTTCAACACAACCGCACTCTGCAGAGGCTTGAGTCGAGCTGTGTGGGAAAGAAATGAGAGCAAGCAGGTTAAATATAGAGAAAGGTGACATCGCAAGAGGGTTTAGAGCAACGGCCAATACGAGGGAAGGGTGCATGGATGACGACGAATAGGAAGCAAGGAATAAAAAGGTGGTTAGGTTCAATCATAGATTTACAAACAGGAGAAAGATAAGGAACGCTGGATAGATCATTGACCAACACTTTTGGATTTTTCGAAAATATGATAAGACTCGTAAAAATCTAAATCAAAAATTGAAAACAATTTTGAATGACTTTAGAAGAAGAAAAATTAAAATTATGATTAGAGTCCCAACAATGTTGGGCAATAGATGATCGTTTAAATTCTTGCTTTTTGACATAAGATTCATGTTCCTTGACACGGTACTTTAAGGCACGCTTAGTTTGGCCAATATATGAAAGGCCACATTGGCAATTAATTTGGTATATACCCCAGCTTTTTCGACTGTCAATGGGCTGTTTGAGATTGGAAAATTTTATCTTATTAATGGGACTGAAAATAATATTAAAATCAAACTTCTTTAGGATATTAACAACTTGCCGACTTATTTTAGGGAAATAGGGTAAAATGACTAAATTGTTAGAAAATTCTTTGGAAGGTTTATCGGTAAGCGATTGCTTAGTTACGTGTTTTTTAAATATTATCAATGATGTTAGGAGAATAACCTCTGTCATGAGCAATGACTTTGATGTAATTTAATTCTGCATCAATAAAATCAATGTTAGAACAAATATTAACAGCACGGTAGACAAAAGACCGAAAAGTGGCAAGTTTTTGGTTGGGAGGGTGGGAGGATTTGTAATGAGGGGGAAGAGAAACAGCAAAAGATTTACGAAGGACAGTGGTATGGAATGAATTATCATTCCGAGTTACAAGAACATCTAAGAAAGGAAGTTTTTGATCAGTCTCTAATTCAAAAGTGAACTGAATGCAAGAATCAATGCTGTTCATAGCATTAAGAATTTGGTCTAAATTACAATTATTTTCATCTAACAAAGCATAACTGTCATCAACATATCATTTATAAAAGGGGAAAGTTAAGATTTTGAATAGTTTACTTTCGAAATAATGCATGTAGATGTCACTAAGTATAGGGCTCAAAGGATTTCCCATGGCAAGGCCATTGGTCATACGGTAAAATTTGTTGTCAAACGCGAAAGTATTTTGTTTTAAACAAACACGGATGAGGTTAACATATTGGGAAAAATGATATTCCGAAAGACTAAATTTTAGACATTCTTAAGCCCTCTCAACAGGAACATTAGTGAACAATGATTTAACGTCAAATGAAGCCATCAAATAACCGTTAGGGTTTAGATTTTTAACTGCTTTAACAAATTCAAGGGAATTTTTGGTAGTGAAAGGATTATTACCAAGGAGAGGGGAGAAGACAGAAACTAAAAATTTTGTGAGTTTATAGGACGAGTTACCAATGTTGAAGACAATTGGTCCAAAAGGAGTGCCAGCTTTATGAACCTTAGGTAAAGTATAAAATCTAGCGCAATGAGAAATAGAGGGAGTCAAAACAGACTTAAGTCTATTGGGAACTAATGTTAATTAATGTTAAGCTGGGGTATATACCAAATTAATTGCCAATGTGGCCTTTCATATATTGGCCAAACTAAGCGTGCCTTAAAGTACCGTGTCAAGGAACATGAATCTTATGTCAAAAAGCAAGAATTTAAACGCTCATCTATTGCCCAACATTGCTGGGACTCTAATCATGATTTTAATTTTTCTTCTTCTAAAGTCATTCAAAATTGTTCTTCAATTTTTGATTTAGATTTTTACCAGTCTTATCATACTTTCGAAAATTCCAAACTGTTGGTCAATGACCTATCCAGCGTTCCTTATCTTTCTCCTGTTTGGAAATCTATGATTAAACCTAACTAACCACCTTTTTGTTCCTTGCTTCCTATTCGTCGTCATCCATTCATCCTTCCCTCCTGTTGGCCGTTGCTATAAACCCTCTTGTGACGTCACCTTTCTCTATATTTACCCTGTTTTCTCTCATTTCTTTCTGTGACAGGATTCTCTCTTAAGACTTCAAGGAGTGAGGTTGTTTTATGACTGAGCTCCAGAGCGGAAATGTCTTCCTATCAGAGATTCGGACGAGGCAGCAAGCGAATGTTTAATTCAACGCCTCCGCCTATCTTAGATCATGATGCTATTGAAAAAGATTGTCACGGATAAGCTGATTAAACAGCTTCTCCGGACAATATTGATATGATGATCAACCGCTGCAGAAATGCCATAGTAGAATATGAAGGATACCTTAAACGACCTCGTGATAACAACGACAGTTCGTATGAGAACAAGATCAGAATGGAATATCAACTCGAACACTACCTGATGATCAAAGAGGAATGGGCTGCTAAGGAATCAACTAAGCCTGAGGAAGCTAAAAAGATGGAAACTACAAACGCTGAGACTGAAACTCCTGAGCAGACTGAGCCTTCTTCGACTCCGGTAGAAAAGATGGATATCCCAGAGACTGAAAATATGAACTCCACACCCAGCTTATAGACTGCAGAACTACAACAAAATCCTACTGTTATGGATACAACAGAAACTCCGGGTTGCCCCGAAAGGAAGAAAAGACGAAAGAAAAAGAAGCTCAAAACTTGCGGCAACTCGGCGATGCAAATCGACTTAGATTCAGACGGGGAAAGAAACCACCCAGATCCAGAAGTAGCTCCCGCTACTCCAGCGATATCAGCACCGGCGGAGAAAGAGGAAGAAACCGAAGCCCTGGTGACGGTGGACCCTCCCACTCCAACTACATCTACTATCAACTCTTCGAGTAAAAAGCTAAAGACCCTTATTAGAGGACTGAATATAGACTCTGATTTCCAAGAATTGGAAAAATATCTGAAAAACTTTGGACTTTTACCAGAGAAAATAATTCAACTCAAAAGAAGGAGTGGTCAGGAGCTTAGGCCTCTCCCACTTTTTCTGGTCATCCAATCGGACAACAGCGACTCCAGAAAAATCTTCAAAATCAGCTCAGTTCTAGAAAAGCCAGTGAGAATAGAACTCTTCCGTGGAGGAAAATTCCAGATACAGTGCTACCGATGTCAAAAATTTGGACATACGCAACGAAACTGCCCTTCTACCAACCCTGTCTGCATGAAATGTGCCGGAGCACATCTCACGTACCAGTGTACGAAGCTTAGAACAACCCCAGCCACCTGTGTAAACTGCAATGGTGAGAACCCAGCCTGATTTTCGGGCTGTGGTGCAAGACCCAGGAAAGCGCCGAAAAATAGAAAAGCCCGCCCAGTGAAAGCCACAAGGGGATGAAAGAACTCTTGCAGGACGAAGAGCTTGTCAAGCTCCTTCGTTCTCTACTTCCTGAGCCCCAAAAATGATCTTGGACTCACTCTCATTCAGGATATTATCTATCCTGATTTCACAGTTCACCGCTGTGAATCACTTTTATTTTATTTTATCTCATTTATATAGGTACATATGACTTCTTGTTTTACGTCTTACCAGAAGCGATGAATCAATTAATGGCGCTTCGCGCCAATACGCTGAGATACCACCTATATCTTGCATCTTGCATTTCTTTCTGTTGCACCTTATCAGATACGGTCAAGCAAGGTTCTCCTGCAAAACCGGTTCCTATCATGAGCGACGACGAACTTCACAGCAGGGCTGCAGCCGTTGGTCAGTCCGAGTGTCGCGGGGGCAAGACCCCCGGACTGTCGGGCATCCCGACTACAGTTCCTTTGCTTCATGAGTCTACCCATTCAGGGTAGACTCATGGCTCAGGGCTCTCCGTAACGGATATGGGAGGCGGCCGAGCTTAGGCCATGGGACGCGGAACTATACGACACCCTTGCAGTGCCGACGGGGACGGCTACGCCAGAACCACACGGGCTGCCTGGGAGCTGTATAGTATCCAACACGGTTAGGAAAGGCAAAGAATTTAGCCTCTCCAACAAGAAAAATTTGGATTAGAAGAAGAAATCCTAGTTAAAGATAAAGTAGACAACTTGGATGAAATGAAATATGGAGTGGATAGACTGAAGTACATCATAAGCAATAGGAATCCCGACAACGAAATGCAGGCGATTATGTCTATTTTAGTCAGCAACGTAGAACAATTAATAGATACAGTCACTAAAGACGGAGACAAAATTTCCTGGCTCCAACAGATAGAGGGCTATTACAATGAACAGATGAACTGGGAAACTGAAAATATTACTGTTAGCTAGTTAAATACTAAGAGCGAAGGTCGCTTTGGAAGGCGCAAAATACTTACTCTAAAAGAGCCAATATTGAAAAAACAGATATTTATAGAGAGGAATGCATACCCCCACTTCCCCTAACAAATAAATTTAGTTTACTAAGTGAAGAACAGGATACTAATGATAACCATATGGATAAGGATAATCAAAATGATAACTCCGAAATTTCTCTGGATAACAACCACAAAAAAAGAAAAGCTTCGCCTGAAAAACCTAATGCTACTAAAAAAGCAGCTGTTGAGGAAAACACCCAAATAACTCTGGAAAATAATACAGGTGAACTTGTTGCTAATGAGGCTAATGAAGCATTCATGCTACCAGTCAGAAAAAATATTAGACCTCCTATTATTATAAAAGAGCGTTTGATTATGAAACTTTCTATGAATTCGCAAAAGAAAATAATATTACAGATTATGTAGCTAAAGAATCTTGCGGAATTTTTACTATAAAACCAAAAACTGTAAAAGCTCATAGAGATATCAGAAAATATCTTGAAGAGAAGGAAATAGGTTTCTACACCTACCTCCTCCCATCTGAGCGCCACCTTAGAGTGGTCATAAGAGACGTACCACACGGATATTCAAATGATAATGTCCACGAACTTCTATTAGATCATAACTTCCCACAAGTCATAAACGTTAGACGAATGATTAGAAGAAGGAATGGAGAAACTGTTAATCTCCCACTCTTTATTGCTACGTTAAAAAGAGAGGCAAACTACAAAGACATTTATAGTCTCAGGCATATGAATTATTTCAGAGTCAGAGTTGAAAATTATAAAAACAGATCCAGCACAGTGCCACAACTGCCAAAATTTTTATCATTCAGCATCTGCTTGCCATCTCCCACTGAGATGCGTAAAATGTGGCGGCGATCACATAACCAGCGCATGCAATAAACTAAAGGAAGAAAAACCAAAATGTTGTAACTGCGGGTAAAATCATCCCGCAAATTACAGAGGCTGCTCTAAATTTCCACAGCTAAAAGGCAAGAGCCCAAAAATGCAGAAAGGGCCTTTCATAATAAGTCCCATGCTGAAGCTGTTAAAAAATCAGAAACAGACGAATTAAGAAATATCGTCAATGAAGCTAAAAAAGTTTTAAAGGACTTAAGCGATCTTGTGGCCATTGTCCACGCAGCAAACAGACTACCAACCCTTAGTGAAGCTATAGAAAAATTAAGCGAGGAAAAACAAATAGCCCATAATGGATAAATCAAATATTAGATGGAAACCAATACAAATAATGCTTTGGAATGCTGCGAATCTTACTACTAAATTTTCGGAATTTATTAACTTTATCCACGACCACGATATAGACATAGCATTTGTTACTGAGACCCTCTCAAATGCTGCAAATAACTTTAAAATTGTTAATTACAATACATATAAGACTCATAGAAAAATATGCCGTGGTGGCGGTACTGCTATCTTCGTAAAAAGAAGCCTAAAGACTACCATATTTAGTAATACTACAAAAGACAGATATGAAGAAACCTCAATTTTGCTCAATCAAAATAATTAAGACTTCATTAAGTTTTTAAGTTTACATCAATATATAATAAACCTGGCAATATCATTACAGAAGATGAAATTAATTCCCTACTCCCAAATAACATGAACTGTATACTTGGCGGTGATCTAAACGCCAAAAATACTATATGGAGTGCCAAAGTTAATAATTTTTATTTCCAATGGCAGACATGAAAGACAAATTTGTAGCTGAGAACAATATAAAGAAAGAACAAAAAACGGGAACAAGAGCTACAAAAAGAAAGAGTCTATAGGTCTGTAATAATACACCTCGCCCGCCAATAACGTTCCCACACGGGCCCAGGAGGAAGTGCAGGGCAACGTCTCAGATGGTTAGCGTCCATTTCGTCTTGTAGGTTACATAATGGACAAAAGGGGCTTCAAAAGATTTTGATTCTAAACAGGTATTTTGATAAACAGTCATGGCCAGTGGCAAGGCGAAAAAGGGCCACAGATTTTTCTCTTGGCCATGACGGAATATCAATACCAGAGTCAATAATAAAAATAACAAAATTTTTATTATTGAATTTATTGGCAATAGGTCTTGCCACTAAATGGCACTTTCATTTTTTTTGCATACTTTATTATCATGGAATAAGCTATATCTATACCAAATTCCATTTATTTATATTCCGTATTTTTTGAGATATTTGGGAAAATGTCTTCCATCTCTTTATTTTGTCGACCAGTGTATTTAAGAAATATAATAAAGTTTTACGAAATCTTTTTTTCTGATAAATATGACGTTTTTATGAGTCACGTGTAGAAACACCCTAATTAAGTTTTCAAAAAATTTAATATTTGCGCATTTAATTACTTGAATTTTAATACAAAACAGTATTTTTTAAATGATTCGGAAAATATTCAGCTAAATTCTTTTACATTGCAGAAACATTTGTTACCCTATTCTGACAAATAAATATATCATAAGTTTACTAGATTATTCTTTTGCTATAAAATTAAAATTCAGTTAAAACAGCATTTAAAAATCAAAAATAAAATTTTATTTTATTAAAACCCATTTGAGTATTTATTTATTTTTTTCATATTTCTACACCTTCACCAGTACACTGAGAAAATAGTATGGTCAAAATTACCAGATTATAGTAAAATTTACCATGTTTCTGGCTTTACCAAAAATCACGGTAATTTTCACCGAAGCACTTTTGCAAAGATTTTAGTAAAATTAATAATAAAAGATGATTTTATAATGTGTAATAAAACTTGGTAATTGGGGTAACATTTTGAAATTTTAACGTGATACCTTAGAGCATGGCATAAAAACTATTTATTCAATTAAGTTTACTTTTTAGCTTTGGATTTTTACTAAAAGTATAGTAATTGAATCTATGGATTTAAAAATCAAAATTTTTACTAAACTGTTATCATATGTATGTAAAAATTGCCAAATGAATGGCTCAAATGCCTTAGTTTTATTAACCAAAATTTTGTTTTTTTACCAAACATGTCATTACCCCACAGTGCGGTGATTTTACTAGAATTTTTTCACCATGACATGAAAGGGATGGTAAAACAGGGATAGTGCAATTCTACAAAGACTATGTCACACAAACGAGATAAATATATAGTCAAAAGTAACAAGGTTTAATTGATAGTAAGAGTTAAAAGAAATAAAGAAATGTTAATGATTTTCAAATATTTGAAAACTATGGTGTTTGTGATTTGAAAGCGTAGATTTGAATTGAATTTAACAATAAATTATTCTAATCACTAACCAGCGAATGTATAACAAATCTGGGGTCGTATAAATTTTTTTTAAATTTTGGACTGTGGTATTGAAAGTGTGCATCAAATACTTTCAAAGGCAAATGCTAACTTGACAGAAAAGTGTTTCTGAATTAAATCGTTAGAAAATAAAATATAACTTTAACAACATTAAAAAAAAGTGTGAACATTTTATCTTGTCCAGACCTTGAATTTATTCATTTTTTAAGTTTCAGAACCGTAAGTATAAATACAATCAATTTAAGATTAGATCGAATTTCTTAAGTCAATAATCTAATTTCTCCAAGCTGAAACTTTTTGGATCTCTAAGTGATTTATATCAGTGCTGCTTATTTCTAAACAAATACAAAGCAGGGAAGTATTAAATACTTTACCTGAAAAAAGTTCTGCTTTGATTAAATTAAATCGCTAATCACACATTTTATCAAGAATAGATTTTTTATTGAACATGTTAATAACAAAGCAAAATAGCGAAATAATATAATGTAATAGTTGGAGAATACGGTATAGTATGAAATTATATTAGTACAGGGTGTCTCAAAATAGATCGAAGATTTGAAAAAATAAAGACCCAGGTAGAAATAAACAAGAGTAATATAAGGAGAAACAAATTATAGTAAAATTACCTTACTCTACGGTAATGATATTTTTAGTAGAAAAAAAAACATAATTCTCGGTAATAAAATCAAACAATACAGCATTTAAACCATTCATTTGGTAAATTTTTTTTCCGGTTATATGGAAACGTTTTAGAGGAAATTCTGGCTTTCGAATTTTCAAAATTATAGTTTATATTATCACACATTTAGTAAAGAATTACAAAACCGAAAAGCAAATTTAACTTAACAGATAATTTTCACGTCATGCTCGGGGATATCATGATAAAATAACCGAATCTTACCACACTTACAAAATTTTATTTCATGCTATAAAACTATATTTTATTGTTTATTTTACCAAAAGCATTGCCGAAGTTATTTAATAACAATTTCCGAGCATTTTGGTGTTCCCATAGAGCCAAGAAACTCGGTACAATTTACAATATTCCTGTGTTCTGGACCATTTTTTTCTCAGAATGGAAATGTAAGATTGCTGCGTTGTACTTATAAATTTGCACTGTAAATTGGAGCAAGGACAAGTTGGACACTTTTCCAAGTTTAATACAAATCTTTACTATAGTATGGTTACACTTGGCATTTCGCAATGGTAACAACAAATTGGGTGACATAATAATTTAATATGCAACATTATTTTAACAATAAGCTTAAGCTTTTTGCCTCCATTATGTTTTGTTTTTCTGTATTAAAACTGCTGATACCGAATTCCATTGTACGTCATCCATTTTCCAAATGCAAACACGTTTTTTTTTACATTTTCAATTTATGGTAAATCTTTTATATGGTTCTAAATATCTCATTAGTTAGAGAGCTAAATGTGATCTTTTTTCGTTTATATATAATACTGACTGCTAGCTTTTAAATAAACTACTTACTGTTGAGAAATCGGTTAGTGCTTTGAGAAATGTAAGCACTTGTTCGAGTTTCTACGCTGTTGGTATTAAATCAGGAAACGTTTGTAGTAAATACTACTGTAAAATGTAATAACTACAATACTACATCTTTAAGTGAAAATTCTGTGGGAAATTAGCCTACAGTAGCGTTTATAATTCTTCAGCCATTATTATTATATAACTTTTTTCAGGGTAATGGCTGTTAATACAATTAACTTTAAAAAGATAAGTAACTCTTTTAAAATATTCTAGCAAAAACCATGCTATATTGGAAATATAACGCTGTTTTGAAGGAGGAATATTTTTTTAAATTTAAATCAAATTAAAGTAAAATTCACAAGCTAGAAACCTTCGTACGCCATAGTGGATTTCCGTTTATAAAGAACTACGGCATCTTTTTGTTCATCCATTATGACGTCCTGACCAGTTTTCCATTAAATGTATTTCATCTCAAGAAGAAGAAAAAACGACCCCATTTTTTGACGTCACGGTACAGAGGTTAGTGCTTTAGCTCATAAAGCAGGTCTCCAGGTTTCAAATTCTGTTGATATGAGGTTTTTTCCTCCTAGTTTTTTCGACCGTACTTTTTTTCGATGAATATTGAATTTATTATGCATAATAGAACCCCAATTGCAGTTAGGTAATTGAAGCTAAGGTAATTGACTTTAGTTAAAGTATTTTACAAGTGAGAATTGTTAAGCAAACCTCTGAAATTCAATTGAAAAATTTCTTTGGTTGTTAAAAAAATTAGTTATCTTCAACATTTTCCTCCCTTTATATCGTTTATTCCCATCGAATAATATTTATTTTAATGTTTTATACAATTATATATAAAGATTGCATGGGAACGATTGCAAACAAAGACTTTCGAAATTGATATTTCAATTTTTATTGGTTTTGAATTTCTTATAACGTATACCTTCTTTTAAATAATACAATAGAAAATTCTAAATTACCTGACAACGGGTGACCCTTCAAGGTTGAAAGAAATCTGCATTATCTCGTACGAATGCATTTCTCACATTCTCTTTAATTGGTTAACCAAAAAAGAAAATTTATTTTATTTAAATTTAGTATTCAGAAGTTGAGCATTTTCAATTATAATTTAATCAAACTTTAATCAAATGAAATAGCTACTGCCTATTCTTGAATTTGTATATCTCTCGATATTAGAAAATCTAACTGCCACCCTTTCGGGTGTTCAACTTAACGTTTCATTTTATTTTGCTACACAAAATTTTAGAACTTGAGATCTTACTTTAGATTTAAAAACTTGAAATTACGATGGTATATAGAGAAAGGTAGAGGAGGGTACAATGGAGTAAAATATATTTACATTTAATTATTATTTCAAGAATTTAAAATGCTAAATTATAGGAAAAAACCCCATATGGTCTGCTCTACAGGCCCCAGGAATACACCTTCACAATTGAAATTTAGTATGCTGAAAGGGCAATATATATTTTTGAACTTAACACCATAACCTAACACCGAACTTAACACCATAGCTTAACACCTTAAGGGCCATATTTAATTTTTCAAAAGTTATTTCAAATTCAAATGCTTTTTTGCAAATTTTTCATTTTTTTTTCGTTGCCACACAACTATAAGACTTAGAAACTTGAAGTTAAGATGGGGTGTGGAAAAATATGTACAACCTAATAACAGATTTGACAATAGGTTCGTGAGTTTATAAACTGTTAAACTTGCAAGGGAAAAAGTACCATGTTTGGTCGATCCTGTTGAAATGCAAATACGGAGTTAAAATTTGACGTGTTGAAAGAGCTTTTTCTTATTTATGAACACAAATGTTTTGTTTCAAAATTTTTCACAAGTTTAATTGCTTTTTCGTTATTTTTTTAGCTTTTTGTCTTTAAATATTTCATAAAAAATTTATTTTACCCTCAGGAGATCTTCATTTATCTATTTTATAAGAACATGCTCTAGAGTAAATGTGAAGCAGAAGCAGAAAAGAGAGAGAAAGATTACATGATTCCAGTTATAAATCTAAACATTCACAGGGAAATTTTTTGAAATTAAAAAAAACTTAATTAAGAGCGTTCTATTTTTGAATTGTTGGATTCATCAACGAGTAAAATAACTTCGCATACATTTCCTCTTATTGAATCACACAATCTATTCCTTAAACTTTCATTGATATTCATCAGTATTTCTTTTTTATTTTATAAATATACTTTTTAAACTTAAAAGTAATACCACAGAGAAACTTAAAAATATGAGAGGAGAAAAAAATCGGGATTAATTTCCGTACTGTATGGTAAAGACATTTCGATAAAAGAAAATCATAATTCTTATAATAAAACTAAAATATGAGGTATTTAAACCCTTCATATGGTGACATTTTTCGTTCATATGATAACGGTTTCCGTTCATATGGTAACGGTTTGCCAGAAATTCTGGTTTTTAAATTATAGTCCTTATTACCACACATTTAGTAAAAATATAAAACTGAAAATTAAATTTAACCGAATAAACAGTTTTTATGTCCCTCTTTTCGAAAGAGTAATGATTAAATTACCAAATTTTACTATATTTACCAAATTTTAGCACATATAATAAAACAATATTTTGATAAATCGAAATCATTACTAAAGCCCTTCGGTGAAAATGAACGGTTTTTTTGGTGCTCCCATAGGGATAGAAACACGGTAAATTTTATCATATTGTATTGACCTTAATTTTTTCTCAATATACCAATGTTTTTATTTCATCAATAATACAATGCCGTATAAATGTTGTAACTTTAATTTGATAAGAGTAAAAATAAGAGTCTTTCAAAACAACTTCATGTTTCCAAATAGAGCAGTTTATCATCTTTTTAAAGACTTATGTATATTTCTGAAGTTACATGTTTAAACAGCAAAAATTTGAAAGAAGTATAAAAAAATATATTCGTTGTAGAATCTTGCACGTCACTCCAAGAAAAAAATAGCATGTCAGTAATATACGGCGTGGTTGGTGCGGCGAAAGTGACTATATCATGGAAAGTCAACCGGACCTTATTTCTGCCCGACCGAAAGTGGCTTGTTTCTGCCACAACCGGAAGTTGCTTATTTCTGCCCGTATACTTATTTCTGCCAGCCTGTGGTGTTAGTTTAGGTTTCTGTTTTTAATTTAGTTTCGGTTTCTGTTTATTATTTAACTTATTAGTTTTCTGAGGGTGGCAGCACTTATTATTTTTAATATTAGATTTTAACCGAATAAACAGTTCTTATGTCCCGCTTTTCGAAAGAGTAATGATTAAATTACCAAATTTTACCATATTTACCAATACTTATAAACTTTGTTATTTGGGGGAGAAATTGTATATTATGAAATAATGACGTCATCTTTTATTACGAAATAAATAAATGATATCATGCTTTTACTCTAGTGGCGCCATCTGTGTGAGAATGTTAGAAATAAAATAGCTTTAAATCTATTTTAACGTTTAAATCTGTTTTATTATTATTTATTAAATATAATTAAGGCTGAGGATCGAACTCACGCCAATCAAAAAGCCTTCGTGGGTCAGTAGTTGGATATCATAACCACTAACTTACAAATGCTTGCTAAGATATATGTAAATAAGTTAAACTTTTGTTTTCTGAACACGTGTATAAATGAAAAGGATTTGATATCGATATCATCCTACAGTTTCATCAATATATCTTCACTTAATCTTTGAGTTATTAAATAATTATTTCTGCCTCTTTATGCTATTATAACTTTCTCTGGATGGCAACGGTACTGACCATACACGTGTTAATTATTACGTAATAAATAAATGATATCATAGACATGCTTTTATTCTAATGGCTGCATCTGTACTTAAATATTAGAAAGAGAATATATTAATAACTCTTAATTTTAGTTATTTTTTAATATAAATATAGTTGATATAAATGACTGTAATTATTACTATCCTAATCAATATTAATTAATACATTTTAAATAAATTGATTCATTATTAAAATAAAAATTGTATTTATAATGTATGTCTACAGTGAATATTAAAAGTATTACACTTAAAGGTACATTAATTTTAAATCAATGAATGTTATTTTATAAGATTAGATATTTATCACCTTCGTTTGTATTTACGGCTATCAATATAGTCTTGTCATTTTGGAACCCAGAAGACAAGGGAACTTATAGATCTTGAGACAATACATGTCTTCGAAGAGGACTTTGTGAGTACCCATGTTATATGTGGAGGAAAACCACGAAAACCTTCTACACTTAGTACGACGACAAGTAGGGGACTTGGCTTCGTTAAATGCTTCATCATTTTGAAAAATACTAACATAAATAGCTGAAACTAGAGTTCGTTATTCATGCGAGAATTCGTATAGTATAATGTCATCTGCTTTTAATGAAGGAAACTATTACGTAATTAATTCAACTATGATTAAATTTATCGAATACGCAAATTATAACATAATTAATTAATCTATGATTTATTTAATCTATTACGCAATCACACAAATGAGGAAAAATGAATATCATATTAGCAATGAATGGTTGTTAGTTGAAAACTGGACAGATGACTTTGGTTTCACCTAATTTTTAATTTTGCAAGAGCTCCAACACGCATTAATATAGATATTTAAGAAATATAAATTTTATTAATTTTCTATAAAATCATTTACGAAAAAAATTATTATCTAATAAGAAACTAATCTATAACAATGTATCTACAGTGTTTATTCAATCGTATGTTTTATTAAAATAAATACATTAATAAACTTTCTTCATCTTTAAACTTACAATCTCATCAACTAATATAATTTAATTATTATATTAAAATATAAAAGAACTTATTTTTTAATCTCATGAAAAAATATTTGATTTAATTTTATTTTCCATTAGAAAATGAATAACGACATATTTACATTATATTATCAATTATATATTAAATTTCCTTAAAATTACAGATGAATTAATTTAAATCTAAGAAACATTTAAGAGGAATATTTAAAGCTATAAATTCATTTATATTCAAAACATATTCGTTTTTCATTATTTAATATTATAATAATGCAAAAAACTTACTTTATTTTCAAATTAAGAGTTAAAATTCAGAAATCATCTACAGTCTTTAACGGATACTGATTACAGATCTTGGGAGAGTCATGTTATCTATTTTCGCACAAAATTTTACAACGATAATTTTCTGTCCAGGACGTTTAGGGTTTATCCACGCCTTATCAATTGGTCATAATATAAAGTATAACATAGTGCTTCATACTTATTATAGAACGTGGGAGTACAACTATTTCTCAGAAAAATCAATTCAATTACCAGCGCATTTAGATGTAAATAAAAAAAATTTATAGTAAAAATAAAATTGTTACGAAACCTATGATGCATGCTCGCAGAAGTGCTTGGGTGAAACTTAGAATAAAGTGTTAATTTATTTTATTAAAATATATTTTGTCTTTGTTGATCATTTTCACAGGTGAAAAAAGTTTATATTATCAAGAAAAAATTACACCTTTTAATGATTAATACAAAAAGCTTCAGAAAAATATATTGAATTTTCTGAAAAACTAGAAAATTATTACAAAAATATAAAATGTTTGTTTTGAAAAAACTAGAAATTTATTAATATTATGAATTATTTTTTGAAAAAACTAGGAAATTATTAATATTATGAATTATTTTCTGAAAAAATTAGAAAATTATTAATATTATGAACTATTTTTTGAAAAACTGGAAAATTGTTTTCTTAGAAGAGAAAATTTTTTTGCAAAGACATAAATATTTTCTTTAAAGATAGAATTTTTTTTTATAAAAATGAAAATATTTTCTGAAATATTATGAAGTTTCCCTCAGTAATAAAAATATTTTCTGAAAAACTGGAAAATTTTCTTAAAAAAGTTTGAAATATTTTAACAAAACTAGCAAATTTTTAACAAGAAGTAGAAATATTTTCTTAAAAGAGAAAATGTTTTGTAAAAGCATAAATATTTTCTTAAAAGATAGAAAATTTTGTTAAAAAGTTCGAAATATTTTTATAAAATCAGCGAATTTTTAACAAAAAGTAAATATATTTTCTTAAAAGAGAAAATTTTTTGTAAAAACATAAATATTTTCTGAAAAATAGAAAATTTTGTTAAAAAGTTTGAAACACTTTTTCATTACGAATACTTAATACTGCTTTTTTGGTTGCTATCTTGTTTGGAAGAGGTAGGCAACTGCTTGCTCTCAAGGGATTATATGTTGCTGTAATCATCTCCATATGTTGCTGTAAACATCTCACGGAAATGACCAGTAGTAGTTTCCTCTTCTCCATCAACGATTGTACGAATAAAATTTACTTTGCATATCACATACCATTTGATAAATCGATTTTCCATTAATTCACTTTCAATTATCTGTTTAAGTTTTGGATGCGTTTCATCAAAGAATATAAGTAAATCTCATGATGCTACCTCACTTGGAATAAGAGTCTCTTTCTTAAGCACTTCGAATGCATTTTGACAATTCTTTTTCATCTTTTTATTATTATTATTTGTGGAATGATCTATCTTCCTTTTTCTTAAACAAGACGGTGTGTGAATGGATCGGATATGATTGAGTAAATCAGATTTTAACTTAAAAGATTCATTACACAAATTAAATTTATGAGAAACTAAATGAGTCAGTAAGTGTCTCTTTAAATTATCATTTCGAAAAAAGTTCCATTTTACATTCTTCACATTCAAAAGTTTCTCGATTTTTCATGAGTTTTTAAATGTCAATTCAGGTTACACTTTTGATTAAACACCTTATCTCATAAAGGACATTTAAAATCTTTTTTCATTAGAGTGAATTTTCAAATTAACCATATTCTTTTTATACGGAATATTTTTCCACATATTTCACATATCTACGAAGTAAAATAAACGGTATTTGAATATCACACTACATTAACTCAATGAATTATTATAAAAAAACAGAAAGGTCTATTTTTTCCTTTGTTCTCTATCATTACTTACAGCAAAATAAATGCATGATCTTTCTTTCAAAATCAATTTTATATCAAAAACAGTAACAATCTTAACTATATACGCATATTGAAATCATCATAAGTTTTCAAAAATCCTCGAAACGTAAATATTCAACAATTTAAAGTTATGCAAAACTTAACTAGTAAAATTTCAAAAATAAAATTTGATTTTTAACAAAAAGTAAAAATAATTTCTGAAAACAGAAAGTTTTTTTGTAAAAACAATAATATTTTCTTAAAAGATAGAAAATTTTTAACAAAAAGTGAAATTATTTTCTTAAAAGAGAAATTTTTTTTGTTAAAACATGTATATTTTCTGATAAAATAGAAAATATTGTTAAAAAGTTTCTATCTTTTAAGAAAATATTTATGTTTTTACAAAAAAAATTTCTCTTTTACAAAAATATTTTTACTTTTTGTTAAAAATTTTCTTTCTTTTATTTTTACTTATATTCTTTGATGAAACGCATCCAAAACTTGAACAGATAATTGAAAGTGATTTAATGGTAAATCGATCTATCAAATGGTATGTGATATGCAAAGTAAATTTTATTCGTACAAACGTTGATGGAGAAGAGGAAACTACCACTGGTCATTTCCGTGAGATGTTTACAGCAACATATGGAGATGTTTACAGCAACATATAATCCTTTGAGAGCACGCAGTTGCCAACCTCTTTCAAAGAAAATAGCAACCAAAAAAGCAGTATTAAGTATTCATAATGAAAAAGTGTTTCAAACTTTTTAACGAAATTTTCTATTTTTTCAGAAGATATACATGTTTTAACCAAAAAAATTTCTCTTTTAAGAAAGTATTTTTACTTTTTGTTGAAAATTTGCCAAAAGGAAAATTATAAAAATATTTCAAACTTTTTAGCAAAATTTTCTATTTTATCAGAAAATATACATGTTTTAACAAAAACAATTTCTCTTTTAAGAAAGTATTTGTACTTTTTGTTAAAAATTTGCTAAAAGTTTTATAAAAATATTTCAAACTTTTTAACAAAAATTTCCATTTTTTAAGAAAATATTTATGTTTTTGCAAAAAATTTTCTCTTTCAAGAAAAAATTTTTACTTTTTGTTAAAAATTTGATAGTTTTGTAAAAATATTTCAAACCTTTTTAACAAAATTTTCTATTTTTTCAGAAAATATTTTTATTATTGAGGGAAACTTTATAATATTTAAGAAAATATTTTTATTTTTATAAAAAAAATTTCTATCTTTTAAGAAAATATATATATTTTTGCAAAAAAATTTTCTCTTCTAAGAAAATAATTATCCAGTTTTTAAAAAAATAATTCATAATATTAATAATTTTCTAGTTTTTTCAAAAAAAATGTTTTATATTTTTGTAATAATTTTCTAGCTTTTCAGAAAATTCAGTATATTTTTCTGAAACTTTTTGTATTAATTATTAAAAGGTGTAATGTTTTCTTGATAATATAAACTTTTTTCACCTGCGAAAATGATCAACAAAGACAAAATATATTTTAATAAAATAAATTAACACTTTATTCTAAGTTTCACCCAAGCACTTCTGCGAGCATGCATCATAGGTTTCGTTACAATTTTATTTTCACTATAAATTTTTTTTATTTGCATCTAAATGCGCTGGTAATTGAATTGATTTTTCTGAGAAATAGTTGTACTCCCACGTTCTATAATAAGTATGAAGCACTATGTTATACTTTATATTATGACCAATTGATAAGGCGTGGATAAATCCCAAGCGTCCTGGACAGAAAATTATCGTTGTAAAATTTTGTGCGAAAATAGATAACATGACTCTCCCAAGTTCTGTAATCAGTATCCGTTAAAGACTGCAGATAATTTCTGAATTTTAACTCTTAATTTGAAAATAAAGTAAGTTTTTTGCATTATTATAATATTAAATAATAAAAAACGAATATGTTTTGAATATAAATGAATTTGTAGCTGTAAAAATTCCCTTTATATGTTGCTTAGATTTAAATTAATTCTTCTGTAATTTTAAGGAAATTTGTCATTGCTAATATCATATTCATTTTTCCTCATTAGTGTGATTGCGTAATAGATTAAATATATCATAGATTAATTAATTATGTTATAATTTACGTATTAGATAAATTAATTCATAGATTAATTAATTACGCAATAGTTTGTTTCATTAAAAGCAGATGACATTACACTATACGAATTCTCCCAAGAATAACGAATTCTCGTGTCTGCTATTTATGTTAGTATTTTTCAAAATGATGAAGCATTTAACGAAGCCAAGTCCCCTACTTGTCGTCGCACTAAGTGTGGAAGGTTTTCGTGGTTTTCCTCCTCATATAACATGGGTACTCACAAAGTCCACTTCGAAGACATGTATTGTCTCAAGATCTATGAGTTACCTTGTCTTCTGGGTACAAAAATGACAAGACTACATTGATAGCCGTAAATACAAACGAAGGTGATAAATATCTAATCTTATAAAATAACATTCATTGACTTAAAATTAATATGCCTTTAAGTCTGATACTTTTAATATTCACAGTAGACATACTTAATACAATTTTTATTTTAATATAGAATCAATTTATTTAAATGTATTCATTAATATTGATTAGGTTAATAATAATTAAAGTCTTATCAACTATATTTATATTAAAAAATAACTAAAATTAAGAGTTATTAATATATTTTCTTTTTAATATTTAGGTATAGATGGAGCCATTAGAATAAAAAGCATATGCATGATATCATTTATTTATTATGTAATAATTAACACGTGTATGGTCAGTACCGTTGCCATCCAGAGAAAGTTATAATAGCATAAAGAGGGCAGAAATAATTATTTAATAACTGAAAGATTAAGTGAAAATATATTGATGAAACTGTAGGATGATATCGATATCAAATCCTTTTCATTTATACAAGTGTTCAGAAAACAAAAGTTTAACTTATTTACACATATCTTAGCAAGCATTCGTAGGTCAGTGGTTATGATATCCAACTACTGACCCACGAAGGCTTTTTGATTGGCGTAAGTTCGATCCTCAACCTTAATTATATTTGATAAATAATAATAAAACAGATTTAATTATTAAAATAGATTAAAAGCTATTTTATTTTTAACATTCTGACACAGATGGCGCCACTAGAGTAAAAGCATGATGTCATTTATTTATTACGTAATAAAAGATGACGTCATTACTTCATAATATGCAATTTCTCCCCCAAATAACAAAGTTTATAAGTATTGCCATCCTTAAAATCTAATATATTAAAAATAAGAAGTGTTGCCACACTCAAAAAACTAATAAATTAAACAATAAACAGAAACCAAAACTGAAATAAAAACAGAAACCGAAACGAACACTACAGGCGGGCAGAAATAAGCATACGGCAGAAATAAGCAACTTCCGGTTGAATCAGAAACGAGCAACTTCCGGTCGAGCAGAAATAAGCTCCGGTTGACTTTCCATGATGACGTCACTTCCGCCGCACATACCACGCTGTATACTACTTACGTTGTACAACATTTTCTTGTAAGCAAAAGCTGAAATTCATTATACTCAGAAATATGTATCGACGCGTATAGGGAGAAATATGCATCAGCAAAATTTTAACGTTCATCACAACTGTGTTGTTCCTACTCGCAGAACCTATAAATTCATCAATTTTAAACAGATTTCCTTGAAATTCAAAGATATTTATGTAACATTTGTAGTTTTTTCAGGCATAATAAGATTTTGTTTGTAATGTTGATTTTGGTTAAATAAATGATAGATCTCGACTTTAAGGGATTGATTTTTTTGATAAATATTCCTCTAACTATTGGTTCAAAATGTTTAATAAGTCATAGTGTCTATGTGCAATGAAGCTACATCAAAAGTATACAAACTGTTAAATGTTTAAGTCGGATAAATATTGAAAGGGTTATCGATTCGGATGCTATTATTTAGGAATTTTACTTCGAAAGCCTTTTCAAATGTCTCCTAAAAATTATATTACTTAGCTTCCAATGTATTACACTTATAATTTTAAATTAACTCTTAAACAAACAAAAAGTAGACTAATGAATAGATAAATTGATATGTATCACTTCTAAATTGATTCAGCATTTCCTTGTAGTTTTATTTTTCTCATTGAGAAAATTCGCAACAGTATTAATGAAAATTCAGTCAGCTTTTGCTAGCTTAAAATAAAGAATGCTGTCAGCGAAATAATTTAAAAATCTCAATATAATTATATAAGTCAGACTGCTTTATTAACTAATAGTTAGACGGCCTTAGGTAACTTGAAATCAAAATGTTTTGAAAAGAAGCTTATTAATATTTTTCAACTATATTTTACCACAAATGAAATAGTTAATTATTTCCAATGAGTTCGGAATTTCTTTCGTGAATATTTCAAACTATTTGACGTAAAATAATAAAATCATTTTAAAAGTTTATAATGACATTGAGATTAAATTTTGATAGATCTTTTTAGAAAGTCTTCACTGAAATATAAATCAACTAATTACTCTTTTATATAATTTATTAGGTGGTTTAATTTTAATTGTTATTAAATTAAATAATTTAAGACTATTCCTTGTAGCTACACTAAAAATTAAATAATTATGTGTGATAATTTTGAAACCAAATCCTGATGGAACATCTTCATATTGCAGTTTTGAGGCTTCTACTTTAAGGTTGGTTTTCCACAATGGCATATCAAAACGTCATTTCTAGAAAGGATCAGATAAGAAAAATTAACTAAACAGAATTTTTAAGGAGTGTAAAGGATTTCAATAATTTGATAAGCAGATGTTATGACTTACTTTATTCAGAGCAATTTGACACCAAGTACTTAGTAATTTTCAAAAATGTGGAGAAAGCAATTGAAAAATTACAGAACAATGAAAAAAAGGGAAAAAAGAAAAATAATAATAAAAATAACAAAAAACCGGAAAGAAAAAAACGAACAAAAAATTTTAAAAACTTGGAAAATAAAAAATATGATCTTTTTATCAGCTCACACTATTATATCCGCAAAAAAAGAGGCATCCGAAAATGGATACTTTGCGCACATCCATTTTCGGGCCCATCCTTGGTAACTAACAAATCAAACGCAATTCAGTAATGCAGCAAGAACGCACTTTAATACAAAACTCCCCTAGTTACGCTTTCAGCTCAGTTTATGCTTTTGTTTTCATTTTTTTGCAATCTGGCAATCTTGCTGCGAAAATATTTTAAATCATTCTTGAAAAGTTTCCCGTTCATGTAAGTTCATTTGAATTCACTACTGGCTTTATGGTTTTCATTTCATGTTTTATTCTGTTTTTTCTTTATATTTTATTTTCTGTTTTTACGTGATATTTTTACTTTCTGTGTTCTATTTTATTTGTTGTAATTTTTTTGTAAATTTTTTTAAGTGCTTCTCACACTATTGTATTGATATATTTTGCTTTGGCATGCAATATTAGAAAGCTTTCTTTTTTGCGGATATAATCGTGTGAGCTGATGATGATTATTTCTTTTATTTTCCGGATTTTTAAAATTTTTTGTTCTTTTTTTTCGGTTTTTTGTTATTTTTATTATTATTTTTTTTCCTCCCTTTTTTCATTGTTCTGTAATTTTTCCCCTGTTTTCTCTACATTTTGAGCTTATTTTATGAGCTCTATTTACTTGCAGCTTATGCGCAATAAATGAAACTTATTGTTTTTCTTAATTTTCTTCGTTTTTTTTCCTTCTTTTTCGTATATATATATATAACAATAACAACACTAACAATAGCCTTAAACAATAAATAAAAAGGCTTTGATTGGAAAATATGACAGTGTTAAAAGGAATACAACAGCTTCCGTTACTGGAATCGTCAAATCATTAGATTTAAGATAATGTGACAGCAGCTGTTAATACAGAACATAAAAAAAGGGAGATGAGATTGCNTTTTAAGAGAATTCCAAACATTTTTTTTTTTTAAAAAAACACTTTTCATAATTTAATTTTTTATTAGTTTTGAATAGTTTTAAAAAAGTACAATTTCACTGCATTTTAAAAATCATTAAATTGTTTTTTATGACTTTTATCATGCATGCAAGTAGTATTTTTTTTCTGCAAATTTTAGCTCCAATTAAAATTAAATTGTAAAAAATCATGTAATTTTTTTTCAAAATAAGTGTTTTCATTTAAATAATGCCTCTGCTTATGTAAAACTCCTGTGAAAAAATCAGAATTCTAAATTGAAATATTTAAATTTAAAAAAAAGTTTTATATTGATGCTTTCTTGATGAAATCAAAACCACCCAGACCTCTTAATGAAACTGAATCATCGCGGGTGTACCCAGACGGACCTACAAAATACACTGCTACACACACATGGTTAAATAACAGTTTATTTTATTGCTATTTTACCATATTAAAAAAAAGTCAAATAACATAAATAAGATGGTATTCAAACTGTTAGCTGAGAGAAAAATAGTTTATTAACTGCTTTCATCTAATACTAAGAAACAATTAGAATTACATTGAGATAACTAGGCCTACCTAAGAAAGGCACTTAGTTACTTTCTGCTGGGTACATATTATAGCTAAGAGGGCTGTCAATCTCATGACCAACAGAATGGGGTTTCGAGACCCAGCGTTGATACCACAATATTTCCTCCCTTCCCTTCACCACATAAAGAGTTTGCACTGTTCTTCACTCTCCAGTTTGTAACCCTGAACTATTATCTCATTCTTGCATGGATGGCAGCATCACAAAGCAGCTTAACAGAAAAAGTCTTATATTTCCCATCTCTTATGATAAAGGAAACTACAAGATAAACTAACTAAACCTCGGTTCCGTCAGTAAAATATAACTCAACCACAGCCTAACTTCGAAGCCCATTATCTAACGAAAAGCCTGGTTCCAATGCCAAGATAAATTTCTTATTTACGGTTTTGAAACCATACCAGTTTTAAATAGTTAAAAAACTGGAGAAGTGAAAAATGTTCTTCACCGTAAACTTTACTGTTAATTCGATGGGCGCACTGCTGCTGGGTTTTTTTTTACCGTTATTTTAGAATGAAAATTCTAACAGTGTAGGCCTTGGATTGATGAAGAATGTTTCAAATCTTCTTTTTAACATATTTATGTGTTAACTTAGAATTCTTTGTCTTGAATTCGCAGTTGCTAGTTGTCATTATGGTTAGATCTTTTGTTACATCATCTTACCATCTCTTTTAGGGTGTTTTCCTCGGTCTTGAGTTTTATGTATTGATATTAATCATAAATAAAAATGCATTCCATTTTGTCCTGTTTTTTGTAATATTACTCACTTAAAAAGTAATATTGTAAACAGATTATTTTAGTGTCTTTTTATTAGTATTTTGATAGTGACTTGGAATCTTGGCATAATAGCGGACTTTTCACAAAATCTCATACTCGTTTTGTAAAATGTACAATTTTTTAAAATATTCATACTTTTAGAAGCCCATTCAAGTCTTCTCAACCAGATAAAGTTTTAATTTCCGTTGCACTCATATTAGAACAATTGTATTTTCTTAGAACTTCGAAAAACCTCAATTAACAAAACAGTTAGTCCCTCATTTCTAGAATTTTCCATATTTTGATTGTTACAAATCCGAATGAATCTATAAACGTGTGCTTATTCAGAAAAAATACGTTTTTTTTTTGTCTGCTTTTACTACTTTTTTACACTTAGTAATAGCTATAACGTTTGTTAATAATATTTAAATGAATTTTCAACGACACGAACTTTCAGTAATTAAGCTTCCAGGTATTAATTAGGTAAAAATATAATGAGTAATAATTTAAAAGGAATAGATGAATGTAAAATTTTTGGAAAATAAATAACTAGAATTTCAATTAATTCCGCTATGCGAAAATCATCCTAATATCCTACCATATTGCGATCAATAGTACCTAGAATAAGTGGGCAATAAATGTTACATTTCTAACTGAAATAAGTAAATTATTTTTGAAAATTTCGATGCATTTATTTATTTAAAATAATACTGTATATTTAAGTTTAACAATTACTTTTCGATTGGCAGCGTTATTATTAACATCATCAGTATTAAAAATAAATTTCAAATATAATCTGCGTATTCAAGAAAAACTTGAAAGAATTTATGTTATAATGCTCAAAATAACTCGGTTGTTACGCATTCGCAGTTTTTAAACTGTTAAAGGTGAAAATACTCATTATCATTATTTTTATTGGTTTATAAATCCATGAAACATCTGTCTGTCTTAATGTCACTCCTACTATTATTTACAAGACTCTATGCGGTATTCAAACTGTTAACTGCGAGAAAAACTGTCTATTAACTGCTTTCACCAATTACGGTTAAGCAACCAGAATTTTATAGCTTCAGCTAAACCCACTTTCTGAAGCCACTTAGTTCCTTGCAGATGGGTACATATTATAGCCGAGAAGGCAAATCTGTCAATCTCATGGCCGATAGAACGGGGTTTTCAATCCCAGCTTTGACACTAAAATATGAAGAGTTTCACTACAATATGAAGAGTGAACACAAGAGTTTCCAGTATTCAGCACTCCCCAATTTTTGACCCTGAAGTATTAGAATAGGATACACTCATTCACGTATAGATGGCAGCACCACAAGCCAGCTAAACTATCTCCAATGTCCAGTTAAATTTCTTTTTGCTGTTTGTAAACCATGCTAGTTGTAAAGGGTTAAAAAAACGTACAGTTTTGTATCTATGGTTTTTTTTTACTATACTATTTTTAAACGGTTTCGAAACCATAAAGATAAAAAATGTTCTTAACCGTAAACGTTATGGTTAATTGACTGCTGCTCTTTACCTCAAACTTTATGGTAGACAGATTGCTGTCGGATATTTTACCATAATTTTAGAATGAAAATTCTAACACTGTACAGCCGATGTGCAACGTACGATCACTTGCTGTATCCATTAAACCATCTGACCACTATTCATGAAAATTGTTTGAAATGAAAATTTAAAAGTAGTTTAATTACACTGTAAAAACTTCAAAAGCACCGGCACTCAAGGTACCAGTACCGTAAGGCACATTTTTACCGGAACGTGTTACGGAACCAAATATCTGATATACTGTCATTTTTACAGTAATAATTAGCGTAAAATCACTGAATCGATGTTATTAAAAATATTAATGTGAAAATTTATGGTGCAATATTTTATAGTAAAAGGATAATTTTACGAATGCTGCTCACAAAATTCTGGTACTTTATACCGCTATTTGATCTGGAATTTTTACAGTCTATCTTATTTCTATAAATGTTAAAAGCTTCATATGGCAACACAAGCTAAATTAAACGTTTAAGTACATTTCTTTTTTGAGTTTTTTAAAATTTAATATTACAAAAAGATTAAATATATTCAAGAATTGGTTTTTAAACTAAATGAAATTGTTTTGTCTTTTTTAGATTTTAATACTGTTTATTATAAATATTCTGTCGAAAGAGTGATGATTTCAAAACTCTCTTTGAATAGTTTATCCTTTTAAATTATGTTTCTTCTGCCTGAAGGTGTTTTCTCATATGAATTCGTACACGAGTTTCTTTCTTTCAGAAAGCACATATTTCTTGTCACTTCTTTTAAATTTAATTTCCATATTGCATAAGACATCAGCAGGTATTTGAAAGACATTTTGAAATTTACTTAACTTATTCACAGTTAGGTGTCACTTTTCCAATTTTAGGATCAGTAAAAAGAGTTTTTTATTTATTTTTTTTGTAAAATATGAGAAAAATGGAATATTTTCTAAAATTCCAATCAGTTTCTTATTCGAAAGATTTCATATCGTAATTTAAAGCAATTTAATGAAAAACTGTACCTTCAATATTAAAAAAGATATACTAAAAGAAATATATAAAAGATTCGAAACATAAAAAACGTATAATAAGATATATTAAGATTAATATATTTTCTTTCTATGGCAATAAAACACCATAAAAACATCAAATTTCAATTTTTTTTTAAATATTTTTTAAAACTTTCAAGCAATATTTTATTATTTCAAAATAATAAGTTATTTTTTTCATGAAAATTGATAAAGAGACCCTCAAAAGAATGTTAGTTACCTTTTCTCTCTAAACGAACTAGAATATAAAAAAAAATAATTTAAATTGAATACGACATGTTATAACAATTTTAGTACTTAAAACCCTAATTTGTACTGTTTACCTTATTCTGCCGAAAAAATTTCCTTTCTTTATTAAAAATATTACATATTCTTACAAAAAACAAAATATCTCATTTGATTAAAACAATATAAACTCAAAGTGTTTAGCATTTTAAAGCAAAATTTGCATTAAAGGAAATATTTTCGTTTTAATTAAAGCTGGAAAATTTATATTAATCCTATTTAGTTTTTTCCTGTGATAGAAAATATATATATTTTGAAAATTAAAGCAGCATTTTTGTATATCTTTTCTTGTTTATGCTGTCTAACAACAGCAAACGCTTAAGGTTATTGTAAGTATATAACTTTTCAAATTTTTTTCATAATTGATTACATAAGTATACCCATTTATAATGTTCTTTTTTTAAGAAATACTTGAAATTCTTTGAGGAATACTTTCGAGAATACTAAAAGTTTCTTGGTCAGTTATATTCTTTAATCAAATTTTCACGCGTATTACTATTGTAATATTACTAGGCATTGTTCAAAAAGGATAGGATATACTTTGTGCCATGTAGACTAAAGAAAAAAAACGTATTTTAAGCACAAATGAAAATACAGAAATGGGCATACTACAGTTGCGGATCTACAAACAAGGATCTGTCTCAGCGACTTAACACCAAATGATATTAGAAAGTGGCATTTTTTTTTTTATATGCCGAATTTTTCATGGAGAGGTAAGGATATAGCATGTGCAAAATGATTAACCAATAGAAAGAGAAGAGCAAGTTTGAACAAGATAATGAAAGAAAGGAGATAAGAAGCAGGTTAAAAAAGGGTTTTGCGGGAACCCCTGGATGCAAAAGATTAAATTAAAATAAATTTCTTAACATTGGATAATGGTGAAGAGATAGGATACTAAAAAGTTCATTAACTAAATTATTAGAACTTTTCAAAACATGGAGAGATTCTCTGAAATCTTGTTCGGTAGATTAATATAAATGTTGAAAGATTATGATTTAGCAGAAGAAAACTCAAAACTTTGATTAAAATTCCAACTTTTCAGAACGATCGAAAATCGGTTAATGCCCTGATTTTTAAGATATATTTCGCGTCCATTAAATCAAAGTATAAGGTAACGTTCAGTTTGCTCAATATAATTGACTTAAGTATCGAAAACATTTTATTAATCGATTTAGGGCCCGGTATATCTCTAATAAAATAAAAAATTAACTTTTTCTCCAGTGTTCGTCTCAGCTACAAGCATGAACTTGAAGATTAATGAAATTATAGAAAATGTATTATAAGTTTAAGTTAAAAGAATATTTTAATAAATCATATATTTTTAAGGGTTTGTCCATGTTCAGTTAGTTCTTTTTTCTATAATGCTTTTTAAGATATTCAGCTCTTTAAAAAAATGAGCAAGTCTACATAACAATTTGAGAATATAGTCAAAATCATGTCATAAAACACTAACTATAGCTTGGAACTTTAACTATTGTTTTTAAAGTTTTTGCTATGAAATTTTTTTTGAAATAATAAGTTACGGTTTGTAAACATACTGAAACGTTTTGGTATCAAATGAATGGTATATTGCTGTCAAATTCACTCTCACTCATTTATTCCTTTCGATTTCCTATGACTGTTTATTTAATGATATATTTCGGTTACAAACATAAACACAAGTTTAATATTGCGTTAGAGATGGTGATAAATCCGATTAATGAAACACTTAATATCTGCAGGAAACAGATACCTCCCCCTGACTATTTATCATTTAACAATGTAATAAATTTCTAATGAGACACAATTTCAAATTTCTCGTTAAATAGCAGCAGCAAGATAAAATAGCAAAAATAACAGGGTAGTAATTAGCGAATTATTTCTCACAAAATTTATAAAAAGAAATTTTTAATTTTAACTAATTATTTTAAATAAAAATATTGTACATTAAAAACGTTACGTAGCATCAACAAGATAAAATAGCAGTACAGTAATTAGCAAATTATTTCTCACAAAATTTATAATAGAAATTTCAAATTTTAATGCATTATTTTAATTAAG
Source organism: Parasteatoda tepidariorum (assembly GCF_043381705.1). Classification (NCBI taxonomy): domain Eukaryota; kingdom Metazoa; phylum Arthropoda; class Arachnida; order Araneae; family Theridiidae; genus Parasteatoda; species Parasteatoda tepidariorum. The sequence continues at coordinate 83,730,097 of NC_092214.1, forward strand.
AACATTTTACGTTAAAAACATTACATAGCAGCAGCAAGATAAAATAGCTAAAATAGCAGGACAACAATTAGTAAATTATTTCATTTAAATTTACGAAAAGAAATTTCAAATTTTAATTAATTATTTTAATTTAAAACGTTTTTTTAAATCACATTTAGAATCAACAAAGTAAGTTTTGAAATATTAAGTTTAAATCGCAAACTTGACCTCGAAATAGAGAAATCAGTAAAATAGGAAAAAAGCTAACATTTTGAATGTCTCGTTACGTAGCAACAGCAAGATAAAGTAGCAAAAATAACAGGGTAGTAATTAGCAAATTATTTCATACAAAATTTATGAAAAGGAATTTTAAAATTTAATTAATTATTTTAATTAAAAAAGTTTTTTCACTCACATTTAGAATGAGCAAAGTTTTTTTTTTTCCAATGGCAGGGAATACAAACAATAACCCAGAGGAACAATAAAAATAGAAAATAACAAAAGACCGAAGTCATCTTCCCAAAAGCTCTCTCGCACGCCAATATCTTGCAGTCTCCGATTCAAGTCCGTGGAGCCTCCTACAGCAATGGAGGTGATCTCTATTCATTGGTGCTCCAGAACCACACAGTTGACGCTGAGGGTGGTCATAAATACCTATACGATGCAGGTGTTCTCCCAGACAATCATGACCTATTGGGAGTCTAAAGGTGGCTACTGCATCTCGGCGAGGCTTATCTGGCACTGCCTTAATATCTGCCACACTCCAGTTCTTATTCCTTATGCTTTCTCGTAGGTCAGCAGAGGCATTCAGTTTCACTATGTTTTTTTATATGTAGTTTTATGGAATGGTATGACAATCCAGAGCAACTTGGTTGATGGATTTGTGTTCCCTTGCGAGCAAGAAAGTCATCTTTCTCGTTACCATGGATGTTACAATGGCTGGGAATCCACTGGCTGGGATGGCTTATAATGGCTGGGATGACTATCTCTTTTGTTTTTTAGTGCCAAAAGTCTGATAAGTCTCCGACACTGAAGCACTTCATCCGACAGAGTGTCTCCCTGTGAACCAATCGCCTGGATTGCAGCCTGGGAATCTGACAGCAATACTACTTTTCCAAATTTTGAATGGATGGCCAACAGTTGTTTCAATGCAATATAAATAGCATGTACTTCGCCATCGAAAGCCGTTTTGTATTTCCCGGCAGATGCGCAGAAGGAAAAGAGATCAACAAAGTAAGTTTTTTAATATTCAAGTTATATAGTGAATTATGCTTCGAAATAGAAATATCATCATAAACATTCGAATATTGTTCTTCTGAGTCTTGGTAAAGCAAATCATTTTTTTTTCTTTTTCTTTTTTTTTTTTAATTTAACAGGTCCTCATCGATAAGTTCATAAATACTGAAAGATGAATTTTATATTCATCAATAATTTCATAAATAACTTTACTTGAAGAGACATTTTTTTTTAATCCTGAGATTATTACAAAACATAAAGAAAAGTTGCCGAAATTGTACCACTTTTTTCATTGAATTTTTAATAGCCGCAAATCACAAACAATTTCATTTGAAATACTTTAATGATTCGGTTATTCAGCTATTTATATTATTTTTTGGTAATTGGTAATAGTATTTTTGTAGTAAGAACCAAAATGTAATTATTTTCTCAGGTTCTGCAAGTGGTACGATTTAGGAAACCAGTTGCCTAATTCGTACCATCTGCTCCCTAAATCGTACCAACCTCAACAATATTGTGTATTTATAATATTATGTAAATAAGTAGACCAAGTGTAATCCGAAATAATTGTTTAAAAGCATAATGAAGAATTTGCTATCTAATTTTTGAAATGTTACAAGTAACAGTATTATAAGACCATATAATGTCAATAGAACATGATGTTACGTGCTAAAAAGTTCAAACGTGCCTTTTAGAAGAGTTGCTTTTGAAGACAGCATTATTTTGGATCTATTAATAAATGACTTCTCAAGTTCTAGATACGAAGATATTGATTCGATTGCAGCCTTCAACATCTAAAGTACTGTGACAGATCGGCATAATCACATCGCTAACCTTTAATTACTGAATCGTTACTCGATTTACCAGAAGGTTCTTCACCTAAATGTTTTTCATTACTTTACTCTTTCTTGGGAATTAGGAAAGTAAAACACATTATAAGAATATTAAATTTCATTGAATTTACTAAAACAGTTTTCCTTCTTTCCGTTTGATTCACGTATACACTGTAGGCATTTTCGTTCTAAAATTACGATAAAATAACCAGCAGCAATCTATCAATCCAATTAATCATAAAGTTTACGGCTAAGAACATTTTTTTGCTTTTACGATTTTGAAACCATTTACAACTAATATGGTTAAAAACCATGAATACAAAACGATACTGTTATTTAAGCATTTCCAACTACCATTGTTCCAATACCGCAAAAAAAATTTTATTGGACATTGGAGCAAGACTTTGGGTTAGGTAATGAATGTTGTATTTTGGTTGTGGTTGAGTTGTGTTTTAATAAAAAAAAACAGATGGATGTGGTTCAATTACTCTATCGGGTTGTTTCACCTATCGTAATAAATGGGAAACACTAGACTTTTTTGTGTTAATCAGCGTTATGGGTCTGTGGTGGCACCATTTGGGAGAGATATAATTTAGCCAACTCTCCTCTACAATTGGTATTAGTTACATAAAATCTAAAACAATATATTAACAAATAAATATATTGTTTTATATTTTCAAATAAATATGTTATCAGACATTAAAATTTAATTACTTTATTTAAGATAATAAAATTTATTTTTCAAATAAAATAATTAAAATTAGCAAATTTTAGTTATTTTATTTAAAATATTATTTTTATTTTTTTAAAACTACATTTAGCATGGTAAACCCTTTTGAAAATGTATGTTATGCAAGCCTTCAGGATATCCAGGTTTTTGTTCGAATTCTTTTGAATGACAAATGGAATTGAAACAAAATAAAAATTAATTCATCCTTTAATGTCAATATTCTTCTTTTTCCATTTTAAATTACGCTTTTTGTGAGATATAATTTATAGTTAAACTGCTATAATAGTTAAACTCTTTTTATTGCTACTTAAGAAAATATCAGTAGAACATATTGCATACTTATCAATTCTTTTTTATCTATACTTCATAGCTACTTTAAAATTTAATACTATTTCTCAGAATTTGACTCCTTCAGACATGAATATAAAAAAGAGTTCGTTATTTATATTATATAAATTTTGAAATGATTTTTCATTGATATCTTTAACACCATTTATTCTTTTATATCAACTGACGCTACAATATTTACTTTTTATACAAATTATATCATTTATACAATTTTGAGCTGAAAAAAAAGTGGTTGAACTTTTTTAAAAGGAATTTTACTTGTTTCACTTAATGACAATATAAAATTTAGTGGAAAAAAAGAACATTTCAAATGAAAAAATTAAAATAAAAAACACTCTCGAACGTAAAAATACACATTTTTATTCTTGTTTGATTTTGTCATTTTAAGGACGTTTAAAAGAGTAATTTCCCTTTTGTTTGTCTTAAATTGTTTCGGAGAACTAGAAGAGTAATGAAGAAAATCTTTTTCACTAAGTACAATTACGCTCGGACATAAAATCGATTCTAACATTTACACAAAAGTGTTCAGGAAAAATCAAGACATTCTTTTCTCTCTTGTAACTAATTTAATCTCAAAGTAGTAAATACAAAAGAATAAAAGTGAAGAAAAGTAAATTGAAAATTTGATTATACATAATAATTTATTGACTCGATGAGTGGCATTGAAATTTTGTATAAAGTCTTGTTTTAAGATAGTAATATAGATATAGTAAAAGTTAATATTTTGAATAAGGTGCGTTTTCCTTACTCTGTGAGAACACCAAAAAAGCTCAATAATACAATATTTACCGAGGCACTTTGGTAATCATTTTGGTAAAATTAACAAGAAAATATTTTTTATAAAATGAGTTGAAAATGAAGAAAATATCATTATACCTTCCTTAGAGTATGGCATATAAATTATTCTGTTAATTTATTCGGTTAAATTTACTTTTCAGATTTGTTTTTTTTTTCACAAATTGTGTGGTAAAAGAACTTTTGAAACCAGAATTTCCGATAAACCGTTTCCATGTGAATGGAAAAATCATCAACTGGATGGTTTAAATACCGCATATGTTGGTTTTATCAACCAGAATTATGTTGTTGTTTTTTTTTACCAGAAATGTCATTACCATACAATGCGGCAATTATACCAGAATTTTTCTCTGCGTCGATATTCTAACTTTTCTATTTTTTCTATGAAATGCGAAAATTCGTAGAATTTATTTTTAGCTTTGAACATAGCAAGGGCTATAAAGAACCACTTAGAAGAAATTTCTACTACATGATAGTTTTTTTTATTTCTACTCTACTTACAGGAAAAGGAATCAAACCCAACGAATCTCTGTTAGTTTTATCTCAAATGTTTGTCCAGTTCTCTATTCGTTCAGTGTAGATAATTTGTATTAATCTAAGTAATAAGAAATGGTATCAATACACATATTTAATTTTATTTTAAACGACTTATTCAGTAATAAATGCTACTATGGACACAAAATTAACAAACTTAGTTCTAAAAAGTCAAGGTACAAGAATAAAGTTAATAAACAAAAATACATTTCAAATATTATTTAAACAATAGTTGAACGTTCTTCAATCTGAAAAATTATCTTATATATTTAATTAAAACACAAACTAGAGTAAATTTTATGTCAATCTTATGGAACGCATGCTTAGCAGTTAATCTTTAAAAAAATTACATGCATTATTGTAATGAAAATTTAATCATATAATTAGTTAATTAGATCGACACTGTAGATATCGTAATGAATATTACCCATTATACATATTTAAGTTGTAATTCTCTTTAAGCAAACTCTTGAATTCCTTGGCACGTAATTAAGCTCTTAATTAAAATTTAGGCTTTTTTATTTTTAAATCTTAAGAAAGCAGCTGGTTAAGTTTCTATTATCCTGCTTAACGCAAATTAATTCTTTCGTCTCCTTTCATTTTCTAATCAATTGAGAACTCAATTTAAATTTAGATTCTTTTTAAATATTTTTGTCAAATTAATGAAAATATTCATATTTGGGCTTCAACTGATTAAACCTATATCTCAGTGTCCAGTCTATGAAAATGTGTAAATAATTGAAAATTATTTGTTAACCAGAAAATGAGCATTTAAGCATCATAATTTGGGAATAACCCAATCTTTTAATTATAAAAGAATTATTTATTACCATTACGGGTAGAGTAAAAGCTATCTGAAGTATCCTTCATCCAGTGCACTTTAAAAACCAAAAAAATGAACTTTTGTACTAAAACCTTGCAAATATTGATTTAAAACAAAAAACTATTTTAAGATTTTAAAAAAATCCATTTGCTTAAAAGGTGCATTGATACTTTAAAATGATGCTCCCTAGGTTTTATGAACAGGAAAAATATCTAAGCACTCGAATCTCACATTTCACTCACTCGAATTTCGACTGAAGTTTGTTTTGAAGTTCGACAAAAGAACTTCAAAAGAAAACTTCTTCAGAATTTCGAAACTATATATTTCACGTCAACCATACTTATAATTCAATCAAATTATAAATCAATTGACTCAAAGTTAAATTGCAAAAGAAAGGCGTTGTACCTTGGCGCAGTGTGAAAACAAATACTTTTATTTTCACTCGGGTAAAGAATATACAGTTTCTGGCTAAATTATTAGACTCACTAATAGATTCTATGTAAAATCTTAACTGCCAGGTGATACTATACAGCTTTATTGTTTTTACATAACTAAAACCGGTTTACTCTTGCTTACGTTCGTGTATTAATTGGTTAAATTAGACGATATATAATATAAATTAGACAATTAGAGAAACTAGACGATATATTATATAAATGTAGAATATTTATTATATCAGGTATTGCATTAGTATTTTATAATAATTCGACCAAATTATTAAACGCACTGTAGTTTTATAACAATTGCATGTTTTGCAAGAGTTTATGGGTGATTCTCACGAAACATGACATTCACTGTCCCTTGCACCAAGATCTAATACTATAATACTAAAAGAACATTTTTTTTAAAAAAATTAATAAATAGCATTGCTGTTAGCATTTTTTAAAATGACTTTGCACTAGCATTGACTGTTTTGTATGCTTAAAAAATTTAATTGAATATCAAAATGTCATTTTCTTGGCATGTCCCAAACATTATTTCCAATAATAACTGGCTTCAAAACTTCCCATACATTTTTCAAAATCTAATTTTCTTTTTCTTATCCTATGTAAGCATTTCTAGAATATATGCAGAGGGTATTGCTTACTAAAACCACGTTTAAAATAATTTTTTCAGTCAATAATTTGTTTGTCCCATGAAAATCAGTCATTTTCCTGGCTACTTTTGTTTAGTGATTTATAAACAAAATAGATAGCACCAGAAATCAATATCTTACGTTAATAGATTGATTAGATACCCTCCTATCTGAACATGTCTTGGTGCATGAATAAAAAACCAATTTTATGGCTCAAAATCTATTTCAAAAACTTTTTCAAGGTGAGTAGGTTTTTATGCTGTCATTTTCCTGGCTTCTTGAAATCATTAATAACAAAAACTACATAGATTTATTTGAGTTATTTTAAGAAATACTGTTGTTTTCTGCAGAATATAAACGTCTTCGGCCAAAATATTAAATTAAAGCAAAGTTATATGCTATAAAATGGCGAATTTGTCATTATCCTGGCTGTCATTTTCCTGACTTATGAATGCCAGGACATTGAAGTGTTACCAGAAATTCTTTTTAACTGCTAATACTGTAAAGAGGGAAAGCAAATATTAACCTAATACCAAGTTTATGTATGATTGTAATATGCTTGGATGTAATCAAAGTTATTTATTTATTTAATGATTGATTATTATACACAATTTTATTCTGCACATATCAGCAACAAAATTTTTTTTGTTTCTTTCTTCAGTGAATAAAAAGAATTCATTTAAGCTATTTATGGTTCATCTAACATAAAGGCTTAAGTTGAGTTACTTACTAATAACTTAAAATGACTTTTTTTTAAACTTCTAAGGTAATATGTAATTTTCCTGGCATTCAAGATTTGGTGAATTTCTATTTTATTTTTTTTTTCTCGAGCAAATGTCAATAAACTACACTGCTGTCTATAAGACATTAATAAGTGTAGCGAAAGAAGTATACAAGAAAAATTTTAGATTATTTTGAAGACTTTAAATTTGAAGAAATTTTTTGGTCCGAATTGTCATGTTTCGTGAGAATCACCCTTATATGCAATAATTTTTTATTTAAACATGCATGTAAAGAATTTTTATTCAAGAGATTTTGTACATACTTCCTATTTGTATTTATTTTTGACATATTGCATTACAATGTGAGCAAATTAATACATGAACGTAAACAAGTGCAAACCGGTTTCAGTCGCGTAAAAACAATAAAGCTGTATAGTATCATCTGATAATTAAAATTTTACATAGACTCTTTAGTGCGTTTAATAATTAGGCCAGGGACTGAAGTAGAAATGTAAATAATATCTCTTTGCTTTCCAGTTACTCTAAGCACTTAATATGTTATTTTATTAAGGAGTGATAAACTATATTTTACATCCTTGCAAAGTATCAAAAGATACAACTCCATGTTATATTTTGGGAAGTAAGGTATTAAACCTTGGAACCAAATGAAAATTAAATCTTATTTAATAAATATAAATTATTAAACATTACAGAAAAAAACAACAAAAAAAAGGTTTCTTTATCTACTAGATTAGTCCAGTTGACCAGACTTGAGTGATCGCTTCTGACGCACTGAATAACTTGTTGCTGATGTTGAAGGCAATTTACATGTTTATTCTTCTTCGTATATTTCATATATAGTTTCATTTCTTAAAAACAAAGCGTTTGTTCCAGCTTTAGCAAGCATAAGATTCCCGTTCGTTTCCGTTTTAACAATTTAGTCCCAAGGTACGAAACTACATATTACACGTCAACTATACTCGTTCAAACAAATCATAACCAATTCACTTAAAATTAGATAGTAAAGGAAGGCGTTGCATCTTGGTACAGTGTGAAAACAAATATTGTTATTTCAACTTGAGTAAATATTATAGTAGAAATGTAAATAATATCATTTTGCTTGCCATTTAAGGAATCTATAAATGTTTCATATATTATTCTATATGGGAGTAATAAATTATTTTTACAGCCTCGCAGCACTATGCTGTACCTTGGGATGTAGGGTATTGTACCTTGGAACTAAAGGAAAAATAATCTTATTTAATGAATATAAAACATTACAAAAAAAAACAAAAGAAAAGGTTTCTTTATCTACCAGATTAGTCTATTGACATGTCATAAGCACTGAAATTCATAGGAAACTTGAGTGATTGATTCTGACGCGTTGAAGAACCTGTTGCTGAAGTTGCAGGCAATTTACATGTTTATTCTTCTTCTTCTATTTCATATATAGTTTCATTTTTTAAAAATAAAGTGTTCTTTCCCGTTTTAACAAGCACAAGATTCCATTCTCTCCCGTTTTAACAATTTAGTCCCAAAATGATGGAAACACTTCTATACTAATACATTTTTTCATATTTCTCATGAAATAATTTAAGAATCATTTTATAACTATAGAAGTGTTTATATCATGCGATTTCTCATACTTCTCAACGAAGTTTGAGGAACAGACAATAAATGACAAACGGAAAATAGGGTTTCTGAACACCCTATGCCAAAAAAAGTAGTCATAAATTTGTGACTTGTAACACTTATTTTGGTTATTATATGCGGCAACCGCACAAAATTTTGTAAACTTAGCCGAAATATTTATGAAGATATAGACATTTTTATAAAACTTTTTTTTTGTCTTGCGTTTTCTTTTTTGCTTCATCGAAGAAAGCTAATTTCCACTTAATTTTATATCAATGTGGAAAAGTTAGTTTTAATGGTTCATTGGTTGTATAACAAAATAATTTTTTTCAGAATTTTGATTTATTCTATTATCTTGTTGAAAAACAATACCCAAAATATACTTTTGTTTTTCTCCACTAGAGTTTCCCAGCTTTTTAATGACTTACGTAATTATGAATTGTTCCCACCAAATGCTATTACATTGAAAACTAAAAAAAATAATATGCATAAAAAGAGCAGCTCTTGACTATTTCTTTTATCATTAAAAGCAAAAAGAAACTTTCCTTTTAACCGGGTTTTACGCTAAACCTTTCTTTAAATTTTCATGGATATTTTAATTATTTTTCTTTCTTTCTATTATTTCAGGTATAATAAGATTAAATTCGAGTAATTTTATTTATACGAATTATAACTCTTAAAATTCGATTTTTGTGATTTCTTTAAATTTTTATAATTATAAAATAAATAATTAATGTTTGTTTTTACATTTAATAAACATTTCCATTTCAGAAGCGGTAACAAACTTAAAAATATCTTTAAGCACTACAACTTTTCTTCGTTAAATATTTTTCACGAATAATGCGTGGGAAATGAGTAAACAATTTTACTCTTCCTTTATATTAAGCAGATTTTTAAGACGTAATTGAAATAACCGATGTCATAATAAAATATTTAAGCATTTCATTTCAAAACATTTACTTACAAATTAATATTTTATGCTTAATTAAAAATTATTAAAGATATGGAGTAGTTTAATTTAATAAAATTATACAAAATATTTCATATATTTAATCTAGTTGTGAAGATTCTAATTTAAAAATCTAATTTGGAATTTATGAATTACCCAAGTGTGTGAGATAATAATTTGATATTACGTATGAAATTTGAAACTTTTATGAATGGCATTTATCTTATTAAAGAATAATTTATTTCGAAAGTATTGAAAAATAACATACATTAATATTGAACTAATAATATTCTGGTAAAACAATGAAACCTCTTCTTTTTCTATGGCAATAATTTGAATATTATCGCAAACTTGCTGTAAAGTACCAAAAATATTTTTTTTAAATTTACGCAATTGTTATACTATAAAACAGTTTTAAATTATTTTATATCATACATATTTCTATTATTTTTTGTTCTAAAACTTTCATAACAGCTTTTGTTAGTTTTATTTCAAAGAAAACTATTATTCTTCTTATTTTATTAGCTTCCAGTTTATGTATATGCAACAAAAAACAAATACAAAAGTAGACTAGATACAGCTCAAGTGCTACAAATTAAACTGTCAGATCGATAAAAACCGATTAAAAATTAATAATCATAAAACGATGAAAAAAATTAATTTCCTTAATTAAGTATTTTCAAAAGGAAATTTTTTTGTTGATTAATACGTTTTTAATCGTCTTTATAAACTATATTAAAGTCAGGATTCCGCCAAAAGAATCATTTAGGGTTACACAACTGAAAAAAATCGGGAATCTCACAAAATAAGTCAACACTATTCTCAATACAATATTGATTAGATAAATAAAAAACCCATTGAGATTTTTAAGTCATTAGAAAAGTTCAACAAATTGTGAAACTTAATTCTTTGTTTTATAACTAATTGAAAATGTCCCTGAAAAAATTTAATAAAAAATTATGAAAGACTTACCAGTAAAATCAGTCTACATAAAAAGTTAAGAATTGAAAAACAAAGATTGATCATAAAATGGCGTCCTCAAACAAAATATCCTTAGCTAACTAGTTCCATAGGCGATATTCAACGTCAAATGCAAACTAATTACGATAGTTGGAAAGTAAAATTGCAGAGGCAAACAAGTTCCAATGGAAGCCTATACAGAAATAGTATTAGTGAAACATAAAAGTCCCGTCAATGCATAAAGGGAAATAGCATAGAAACAGCAAAAAGGCTCAAAATAAAAATTTCTAATGACAGACGGCTACTTTTATTCAATCATTCTGTAACACAATCAAAAAATTTGTGATGGAAATACGCAATGGAAGTAGTATTATAAGCCATGCTTTAAGGTATTGCTTTCATGATAGTATAAGGTGCTTTCATGATAGTATTACCAAATTTTATCCCAACTACTGAATTTTACCAAGTGTTATCACATATTATAAAACAACATTTCATCTTTAATATTACTAAAATTATTACCAAATCAATTTGGTAAAAATTATCAAGTTTTTTGGTGCTCTCGTAGAGCCAGAACTTTACCATATTCTGACAGTTTTGACCATATTTTTTTTCTCTGTGTGCACAGTCCACAAAAAAGAAACGAATAACCCTGAATAACTTTCGTTCTAATGATAGGATTTTCACGAACTAAGTGTCAATCTTAATGGTTCCTGGGGGTGACCTCAAATATGCTAATTAATTTGTGTTAACTATTAATTAAGTTGCGAAATCAGACACAAAAACCTACTTCCTCTGAATAAACACCTAATTTTTTTCACATATTTGGATTTTTAACCTTCAAAATATAGGGGGTAGCCGCAATCTGGGAAATATGGTCCCCATAGTTTGGTCAGTTCGTACCCCTTAATGTTAATTTCACTTTTTACGTTTTTAGTCATATTTTTAAAACTAATAAAGCAATTCAAAGAAAATTGCACCCACTCATAAAACTCGTTTACCCAAAGATAATTTTATGAAAAAAAAAATTTTTAATAATTATTAATTATTTTTTATTATTTAATTAAATTGAGGATGAAAAAATTTTGAATAATAAGGTATGAATTTTTTCATACCATATTAATCTACATATTTTTCAACAGAAAAATCTAAAGTTTCAACTGTTTTTATTGATTAGAAGCTGAGAAAAGTTAAAATTAATTATTTTTAAAAAAATAATTTAGCGACAATGAAGAAATGATTAAATGGGGCGATTGATATTGAAATGTGATAAACTTACGAGGAACTTGACTTCACATGGAATGGTGAATTCCATGTGAAGCGCGCGTAGCGTAAAATTTCATTCATATTTTTTTCGTTAATAATCGTATGCTAATCTCTTTATTCTTACTTTTTTAAAACTATAAAATACGATGTTTCTTTTTAAGTCTTTAATAATTTATTTGCAATTTAGTAAAGAAATTTGAATAAAACATTTTATTGAATAAAAAACATTTTATTCAACGAATGTCGAGTTTTATATATACTGATAGAATATGATTATACACCAGTTGTGCTTATTTAATGGGGTTATTTTTTATTTTAAAAATTTCTTCTCAATAACTGATACAATTTCAATAATATACATACGTATGCATGGATTTGGAATAAAATATTTATCAATTTCTTGAATATATTTTTTATAAATATTAATAAAAATACGTAGTAAACATATTTAAGCATATCCCACATCATCGCAAATTTTTCAATATTTTATATATCGTTTTAATCCTAAAAGTTATTTTTTAATCACCTGTCCAGAAGTGTTTCGCAGAGCTATTTTACCAACTATATAATTAAATTTTAACATTTTTAAAAATCTTATTCTTTACCCTACTACGCTTATTATTTCTTCATTGATATACTAATAATTTTTTTTAGTGCTTTCATTTAATTTTTCTTTAAAGTAAAGTTCCTTATTAAATTATAGTCACGTTTTTTTTAAAAGAATTATTGTATGCTAGCTAAGAATAAAACCTTGTTAAGAAATTAAAAACATTCCGGTGTTTAAAACTATTTAATGCAAAACAGCTGATTATTAACTAAGCATACTATTTTTTTCGGAAAAAGAATATAAACTATTCATTGTCCTTTTTTTTATTTTTTTTTTTTTTGTTTCTTGTGACTTCAACATAGATTATCTAAAATAGTGTTGATGTTTTATAAATCTCTACAAAGAGTATGAAGATATCGAACATAAAAAACTGTTGAATACGTAGCCAAAATTTTTAATGTTTTAGTCGTGAAATTAAATTTTTAATTATCTGACCACGTGTGATTCACAAATTATTTCATTATATCTTTTACTCTTTCTTTATGATTCCATGTAGATTTTTTCCGGATAATGTACTACTAAACTATTTTGTTTAATTTTTTACTTTAGCATGATTCCCAAGATATTATAGTGTAATTTGTTATCAGGAAAAATGCCTTATTTTGTTAGGCGGGAAATACTAAAAATTGAAATTTGTAAAAAGATTCCGAAGCCGTGCCAATTTTAGAATCATCTGATTTTCAACAAAAATGCAATTTAAAATACGCAATTTCCGAACTTATTTTGATTAAAAATAAAAATTAGAATTAAAAGAAAAACGTGGCAAGAAGGCTAACATACTTTTTACAGAAACTGTGAAAACCAATTTTTCCTTTATTTCTACAAAAGAGGATAAGAATGATATTACTCCAAGGGACCTACTCAATAATTTCGCTATTTCCAGAATGAAATCTGTTTGATCGAAACATATTTCCTTGAAACTTAAAACGAGGAAAAAATTAACTTTTATTATTTATCTAAGCTTATTCCATTTATTTAATGATGGTGGTATCAAGGTTAAGGATATGCGATGGAAGCCCCGTTTACTATTATACTACAAATGCATTAAATCATGTAGCTTGAATAATTCATTTTAAGCGAATCATTTAATAATTTTAAGCAAATAAGGGTGTAAAAATAAACTCGATCGAAATACTTCAAAAGTATACCATAAAATATATGTAGAATAAACTTTGGAATCGATATATAAAAAATACCTTTTCAAACAACTTCGAGTAGGACGGAAACGCTTACTTGTTTGAAGTAGTTGTCCTTGTAACTATTTAATTTCGATTCCTGGTGCTAGGGGACATTCCATTTTCACATTTGACTTTCGAAATTTCAATTGTAAAGGGAATTTCTTTATGTCCTTAAATTAAAATGTTAAGGCTTGCAGCAAAAAAAAATTATACTGCATTGATTTTTTTTTACAAAGTAGTGAATTATTATTTTTTTTAATCTCAGAACCTGTGCCTATCACTTATGCAAAACTTATTTTAATATCGAGTGAAGTAATTTAATATGCTGTGCAACTAAATAGATAATCCCAAAACCTCTGAAACGAAAATATAAAAACTTCATTGATTTTGAAAATAATAGATGATAATAAAAATAGACATGTTTTGAGCCTCCACTAATAAAAGCCACAAGTTATTCAAGCTTGACAAGTTTTGAGAATGGGCGATTATATTTGAACGCTCGAAACATGTAGACTTTTACTTCCCTCTACATATTTTTTGAAGCCAGTTGAGTTTTTATCATCAATTATACTGTTTTACATTTGGGTCTTGATCCCTATTTTGATAATGATTTTACACTCNCCACAAGTTATTCAAGTTTGACAAGTTTTGAGAATGGGCGATTATATTTGAACGCTCGAAACATGTCGACTTTTACTTCCCTCTTCATATTTTTTGAAGCCAGTTGAGTTTTTATCATCAATTATACTGTTTTACATTTGGGTCTTGATCCCTATTTTGATAATGATTTTACACTCGTTAAAGTAAACATAAGCATTTTCATATTTTAACAGAATTTATGTGGTCTTTAAAAACGTAGGTCAATATTGTCAAACGTAACATCACATATTAACATAACATAAGTAACATAAACGTAACATCAATATTGTAAAAGTTATATTTAACTTTAAAATTAAAATTTTGAGACCAGATATTTTGAGCTAATGGAATTAAATATTTTATCTTTTAAGTTTCGTGCCCCAATTTCAGTATCTTAAGGACCTTACGAGCTCTGTTTAAAAAGAGAGTATCGCATCAGATATATATAAGAAAACAAAAATAATAATAGCAGCAGTATTTGGTGGTAAATGTAGCTTATCTTAATTGAAGAATATGCTGTGTGACATTTTATGGTGAATTTACGAACGTAAGTTTCAAAATGTATCGAAACATGAGGATGCTATTTGTTAATCATCTTTATCCAAAGAAACTCTTGTAACCTAAATATCTAGCAGAATGAAGCTATTTTTTAAATAGTGAATCTTACAATATACAACATATTATTTCAATATCTTATTCTTAAACGTAACATATTTTAAAGTTTTTAAAATACCACTAAACAATCAGCAATTCCTTGAGTTTTAGAAAAAAGAAATATCGTAAATTATAGGAAACCTCGTGAATGTGCATTAGAATTACTATGCAATATACATTTTATTTTTCAAGCACTTTTTTTTTCCTCAAACTTTCTTGCCTAGAAGACTCGATTAAAGCTATAAAAATGATTATCCCTAAAATTTTGTATATAGCCGTAATAAGTTATGTTAATTTGATTTTAGTATGAAATCCTCGAATAAATATAGCAAAAACAACATAATCTAAATAATATCAGATAAAAAGTTCATGTATTAAAATTTCAAAAACTTAGAAAATCATAAATATTTTATAAATCGATTCAAATTTTCTATTCAAAGGAGATTAAAGAAAAAAATTTGCTTTCTGGACAGAAATCAGCTTAAAAATCGTCTATTGCCTAGAAACTTAGAGATATTTTCGATTAACTATCAACTAAACCTCTCCGAGCAATCACAGAACATTATTTCAATTTTTTTACAGTCAGAGTTTGATTGCTTAGCAACCTAGTAAAATTAAGCATTCTTCTTTTGAATTAGTCAATGGGTTATCTTAAAATATTAATTTACGCTGGCGACTTTTTTTGGCGGTTTTCTGGACTATCGCCAAACATATAAATCTTTATTGCGACACAATTTACGAACCAATTTTTTTAAAATTTTGTCTACCCCCCCCCCTAATTTAAGTGTCTGGATTCCTAATATGTAGAAAAAAAATATATGTTTATTCAGAGAAAGTGCGCTTTTGTGTCTGATTTCGTAACTTAATTAATAGTTAGCACTAATTAATTAGCATATTTGAGATCACCCCCAGGAGCCATTAAGATTGATACTTAGTTCGCGAAAATCCGATCATTAGAACAAAAGTTATTCAGTGTGATTCTGTTTTTTTTTTTTTTTTTTTTTTTTTTTTTTTTTTTTTTTTTTTTCTTTTGCGGACTGTACATACTTTAGGTTTACTGTGTTTTATAGAGGACGAAACTGTTATTTGAATTTTTCCCTTCTGCAATTTTTTTGTAAATGAACCTAAAATTGAAGTTTTTGTAACACGTCCTAAGATTTTTGTGAACAGTCTTTCCGCAGCTTTCCCTATTTTTGAACAAAATATCCACAATATTAATACTTTGCTTGATATTTAACTGCTCCATATTTTTTTTAAAAAGGCGACTCTTCGTATTGGTCAACACTATAATAAATTACCAATTGGTAGACAAAATACAAAATTAGTACAAAAATACACTAATTGGTCACCAAAAAAATCCAGAATTTCTTTTTTTTTTTTTTCTTCGGGGGTGGGGACATTTAATGAAACGTTTGTTTAAAAGAAGCACAAATGTCAGTCTCTTTTTACTTACCGTCGGGATGGATTATCAAAGTTTAATGAATTATTTTAAACCAGTTGTTTCTAAAACAATCCTACTTTGTAATGGAAACTTTGAAGGAAACCTATAACTTAATAAAACTTTCTTGAGAAAGATTAAACTATCGAGACTGCCTAGTATTTTATTATACAATACCATACACAACACTAGGCATTCGACATGCAGATGTGTTTAAATATATTTATTGCTTTAGTGTTCAAATATAAGTAAAATGGTTACACATGGTAAAGAGAAGATATTTAGGAATGCAAGAAAGAACACGCTTTTGATCTATTTGTAATGAATGCAAGAAAGAACACGCTTTTGATCTATATGTAATATATCCTCGATGGAAATTGATGAAAATATAGGGATACGAACTACACAGTGCTTTATTAAATATTTCTATTTATTACCAGAACCACAATTTAAATAATAATCTAGTAAAGTTATACTTTTTCTTCAGAAAATTTATACCCAAGATATTTTTTTCACAGAAAGCTTTTATGTTATTATAAATGATACCTAAATACTAATACTAATTGTTCTACTAATACTAAAAAATACTAATACTAAATACTAATTCTTTCCTCTGTACGCTGCCCCATTTTTTGAGGTGATTAGAATAGAAGAATTTAATTTCTTCAAGACAGACAAATAAGGCATTGTTTTCCATGAATTTTTTTCTCTTTTTCTTTGATGTTGAATTGAATGAAACCAATTCCGAGACGATCGGATTGTTAGTTTGGAAGTTATAACCATTTTATATACAAAAATTACAAATTAGAGTTTATACTTAATTATGCATCTAACATTACTATCTGAACAAATGGAGCATTATTTCCAAAGTATTTTAACGCGAAATCACGTGAGACTATTCACAAATCAATGGAACAAATAATTCAAAAATTTCTAGGGTTTTCATTTTTGAAAACTACCTCTATTGGCTACTACTTATGTATACACTTTACAATGCTTTAACGGAACTACCTGAATATATAAGATATATTTTCCCATGTAATTTTTCCAGCTAAATGGAATGAAACAACACAAAGTCGATAAGATAAATTATTAAGGAGATATGTATTAGATTTTGCGCATTAAGAGTACGGTTTTGTGCATGTGCTTACTTACGCTTCTTCCATCGCTATACAAACAAGCGAAGCATTGTTTACAATGTATTTTTCTCAATTAATGTATTTTTCTCACTGAAATTAAAAAGGCTAATATTTCAAAGGTTGAAATGGGTGATTTGGTATAAACGAAACTATTTTTGAATTGCATTTATCATGAAGTAATTCCTTATAACACCAAAATTATTAATCCTATGAAGCCAAGTTTTACATCATTCAATTCAGTCTAAAAAATTTTATCGGAAAATGTAATTTACATGTTCATCTATTCCTTAGATAGCAACATAAGAACTGTCCTAGGTCATGTCATAGTACTTTTTATGCATATAAATACTTACAACATTTGAGCCATTCGTTCGTCTCGTGCTTAGTGTCATTCGTTTCAATGTAAAAATAAATCAGGGAAGTAAGGCCTCACTTGTTTAGATAGCAATATCAGATGCGTAAGTAGGTACAAGTAGAAATTTGTACTTTTTGTACATAAAATCTTTATTATTTCTAGTCTGATCAGTATAAGCTATAAGATTGGTCTTATGCCATTTAGCGTGGAAAAAAACATCGGAAACAATGCTTATTTTACCTGTTTAGAACAAATTCAATTCTACCCTTCAAATAAGCCCAATTCCATCGAAAAAGAGAAAAGCACACAAATGAGAATAGGGGAGTTACCTGGTTTAATTTTTAACAACGCAAAATAACTTTTTAGTCAAAAAAATATCTTTGATTTTAATTTTTCTGAAGAAATGCCTTTTCTTTCTTTTTTCCTTCTTTTTTTTACTTTTGATTTTTGTTTGCTATAACTATGAATTGTAAGGAAAATGATTTAAAGAAACTAAAAAATTTAAAATATCTATATATCTTTCAGCACTTTATATGGTAAACGACAAAGCTTTGTTCTCTTCTACTTTCATAGTAAAGATATGGTTTTGCGAAACCATTAGCACATAAAAAAATTAATATTTTTTAAATTCTATTTGGAGATTACACAACAAGACGTCAAATGTGTAAAATTAAAAAAAAAGTTTTCTTCCAAATTATGATTATTTTCAACTAAATAATTCTTAAAATATACAGTATATGTTTAAGCATATTGTTTTCAACACATAGACAGTTGAAACGTTTACGAAACCCTACAGTCAACAGTTAAAATTCCTTTACAGGAAATTAATATTGACATTCAGCCATTCGCAAACTATAAAGACACTCTTTGGAAGATCAACATGAAGAGAGGATTATTTTACTTTGCTTTTCTAATCAAAGTATTTATTGACGCAATTAGATCTTTCAAAGAACAACTAAAATTCTCTTCAGTTAAAATATTCCTCATATTGCTATAATGGACTGCCATAAGTAATTTAAACAATTTTTACCATCAAATATTGCAAAAGTTCCCTTGATTAAGTTTCAGTTATGTTGAACAAATTCTTATTTACACATGGTCTTATGAATACTAAACAATTGAATCAGAAATTATAATTTTCAGAACTTTTAAGGCGTTATTTATTATAAGTTTTAATGATTTCAACCATGAACTAGCATTGAAAGACGCGCCAGTGAAATTTTACAGCAACGCCTTTTTTTGTCTCAGTAGAACCCCCTCTTAACTTTGATTGGAAAATTTTTTGCTGTTCCAATTTAATCCTTTTTAATTTTTCTAATTTAACTTCTCTAATTTTAATTCATTTTTTTTTTAAATTTAATACAATATATTTGAAGAGTAAACCATATAATTTAGAGGCTCGACGTAAGCACCAGGATTTCAAAACTTTGCTTAAAAACTTTTAATAAATCTTTTAATGAGAATAATGTTTGATTAGTACAAGAACCTGGAACATATGGAATTTAGAAATAAAGGCCCAGGTTCGTAAGGAGCATGCGTGGAGGACATGAAAACCAGCGTGAGAGCAATCCTGCAGCAGCAGCAAGAGCACGTAGGCACATGGCCCCGAATCACGCACGAGAAGAGCACCACAAACGAGCCGATGGACGAAAGAGACCTACGAGCACCAGGCAAAGGTTATAGACGAGCGATTAATACTCACTTGGGCCGGATCAGGCTATTGGTCGAAAATTACATCACTGTTTGAGGGAAGGGAGATGGTGGCTATTGGCTGGTGTTTGTATGATTTTGGCGACAAATTTTGTATTAACATGTGCTTCGGGATTTATTTCTTCCTTGTAAATGTTAACATAATATTATGTCGTCGTTAGGGTAGGGGAGATAGGTAAATGTCCTTTTGAGTATTTCAGACAGTATTTTTGTTTTAATTGATTGAAATTCATGAAAGCTAAAATAAATAAATATGATGAATGCTATACAATATTACAAATACGTTTATTGTAGCTTTTCCTTGAGATATCTTTTACAGTTATAAAGTAACGAAGTTGATAAAAATATAAGCTCAAATTTACTGATACATCTTTATTTAATTGTGTTGTGAATAATTTTAAAAACTTTATAATCAAACAACATTTAAATTTAGTTCAAAGTAATGACCAAAATTCTGGGCTTAGCCTCCCCCCCCCTGCATTTCTAGATCAGCCCCAGTTGCCCATGAAGTAAAAGCAATATTGTTTAATATCACTTACTTAGATTCTAATAAAAATTACCACAAAACTGAGAAAATAACAGAGAAAATATCTACGTTGATAATTTATCGAATAGCATTTAAATCGATGTTATAAGCAAGAACACTCATCCGGCTGTATTCTTCGATTAGATTAAAAAGAATAGTGGTCAATGACAAGCATATAAATAGATATTACATATTACATAGAAATAAACTTAAAATTTAAAAAAAAGCAAGGAAAATTTAAAATATTTAAATCAAATTGTAATTTTCTTTAGACTATCAAATAAATGTTTTGTAGATTATGACAACGAGATTTCTATCAGAAAAAAAAGTTTAAAACTTTTGCAAATAAATGACTCTGCACAGCTAAACCAGTGCAGCATACTTAATGCAATGATGATGCAGTGATAAGCTTTTAGCATAAAGTTGACCGACAAGATATGCACAAAAAGTACACAATAATTAAAATATTATGTTAGTCATTGATTTTTTATTATTTTTCTTCTTAGTTAGTCAAAGCTTCAGCTATAAACAAAATTTTAAACTTTTTTTTCTTTTTTTTATGGAGATCTTAACTAAATTTGCTTTATAGAACCGGGCCAACGAGTTTTTAGTTAGCATCAGTCTTAAACCTATGTATTTTTCTACTATATTTATTGAAATAATATTTCCTGAAACATCTTAAAGGAAATGACGCCTACATGCGTTACATTTCACCTAAACACATCGAGAAATAAAAATCTCGAATACTGTTTTTCTGGATGACCATGTATTTCCTTTAAAAATAAATGTCTGACAACTTTAACATTTTATATATCTTACAGCAAGTATTTATTTCTCTCTATCAATTGAACAATGAATAAACAAAATTTCAAAGAAAAGTCCTTTTTTTAAGTAAACAAAACAAAGTCTTTCGCTAAAAAATGTGGTACACTCAATTCTTGTTTAATTCTTTTTGTGAGTATAAGTTCTTTGGATTTACAGCACTTCTTTTATTGAAAGAAACGTTTCAACTCGAACTGTCACTGCGTGGTTTTTAAGAATTAACTAAATATATCGAGTTGGTTGTGGAGGTATCTTATTTGATTATAATACTCTTCCAACAATTTCATTCTATTATTTTCAATAATTTATGTAATATATTTTTGATTTAATGCAAACAACTGCATTACATATTGATCTTAAACGTAGCTTCACCAAATGTTGTCTATCTTAATATTATATGTATGTATGTATGTATGCATGTATATATATATGCACGCATTCAAACAATTCATGAAAATA